>NC_086105.1:73384750-73684750 GCF_963921235.1 Mobula hypostoma
ACCTTGTCAAAACCCTTGTTAAAACCAATCTAAATTATTGTCTACCACCTTGCCATCATCAACTTTCATTGTAAAATTGTATTTTTAAAAAACCTCTCTAGTTCATAAAGTAGGATTTCTCATGCTGACTAGTAAGCTCTCATTTCCAATCAATCATCATTCCTATTGTTTATTTTATTTAGCGATGTAGCGTGGAGTTGGCCCTTGAAGCTGTAGCCCCCGTCAACTCCAATTTGACCCTAACCTAATTATGAGATAGTTTACAATGACTAATCAACTTACTAACCGGTACGTCTTTGGACTGTGGGAGGAAACCAGAGCACCCAGGGAAAAGCCACACATTCCACAGGGAGGACATACAGACCTACAGATGATGCTGCAATTGAAGTCTGCCCTGAGTTATAATAGCATTGCACTGGCGGCTAGGCTATCATTTTTACCTACTGTTAATACAAGGGCCCTCATTAGTCCCTGGGGATTTGTTCACAATGTGTGCATGAATCTCTATCATATTTTCCTGATAGACTCAACATGTGTGTATTAGCATACACGGCCTGTAACTCTCCATCTTCCTCATCCTTCTCCCTGGTGAATACTGACAGTGTTCATTTAGGTTGTGGTGAGTATCTGTTCTCATTGATTTCAATAGAATTGATCAAAGACAATTAATGGTTTGTGAAAACACAAGAAAATCTGCAAATGCTGGAGGAACTCAGCAGGACAGACAGCATCCTTGGAAATGAATAAACAGTAATATTTTGGGCCAAGGCCCCTCAGGGCTTAAATCCTGATTGTAGTTGATTAAAATGATTAGTTAATGTGGTGACTTGTTATTTACCCCTCTTTCTGTTCTTCTCAAAGGTTCAGAGTAAATTTATTCACACAGTTCATCATTTGATTTGTGTGAATGGAGCGCATAATGTTAATCTGCCATAAAAGCCAAGGACACATTGTTCAGTGACTCTTGTAGCAGAGTTGCTGGCTTGGGGATCCATGATGAAACAAATGTCATTCCTCTTCCTAGTTCAACAGTAAAGAGAACTTCCCTTATTGAGCTAAGATTTAATGAATGGACTGGGAGCTGAACTTCAAAATGTATTCTAGAGCTGAACAAAGCACGAGAGCATATTAAGCCTTTGTTATGCTTTTAAATACCCATCATAGATTAAACATTAAGTATCTGTAAATTTACAGGCTCTGGATTCTGATTATGTGAAGCAGAGTGACCCTGGAGCTGGTCATTCTGCAGTAACTTTTAAAGAAGTCCATTAATTTCTTCTGTCATTTGGTAGCATCAGATGAGAGCAAATTTAGATGAGGGACCATCTTAAGCAATTGAGGTTTTAATGCACAGAATTACATTTCTGTTAACCCATCTGCATGCTCCTTTGCTTTTTGGTTATTGACTCAATCAACAGTGGAACGTTGTCTGCACTATATTAACCATTTGCCTTTCAAAGCTGTAATGCTTTTTGAAAGGTAATTTTTCTGTGTCTTAACACCACCATGTAAAACATCTTTAACTTTGCATATTTCCTGTTAAGAATTTGCATTTCTACTTGGATTAGGTATGTATAGCAAACATTGTATCCTATGAGTGCTAATTTGTTTAAAAAATTAATATTTAGATTAAAGTCTGACAAGAACAGGTCGTGTTGATCATAAAAATACAAATTGATATTTTAAACCTACATCCTTAATAGTTTATTTCAAAAGTTCAATCTTCTAAAGGGTTTTTGCCTAATTGTTTTTATTTTCATCTGTAGATCCAATAACAAAATTTCTGAAGTGCTATCTGAACAGCTGATGTCATTACAATCCATGGAAACACTTGATCTCAGTAACAATCAGATTTTTGAATTGAAGAAGTTTCCTCATTTACCACTTCGATATCTGTAAGTGTATTTTAAATGTATTCTGTGAGCTGAAGGAGCTGAGCTTTAGCACAGAGTTTTTAACACTAAGAAGAAAAATCTTGTATGTATAGAGGGAGTCTGCAATGACAAATTCTTCTTGAGTGGATTTCTCAAAGTTCAAAGTACCTATATCATCATATACAACCCTGAGATTCATTTTCTTACAGGCGTTCACAGTAAATAAAAAGCACAATGGAATCAATGAAGGGCTGCACCCAATAGGGCAGTTCATCAATGTGTAGGAAAAAAGGCAGACTGCTAAAACAAAAGAAAACAAGACATAGTAATAATGAGAGGAAGAGTCCTCGAAAGTGAGTCCACAGGTTCGGTGATGGGGTGAGTGAAGCTGAGTGAAGTTATCCCCTTTGGTTCAAGAGCATGGATGGTTGAGGAGTAATTAATGTCCTAAACCTGGTGACATTGGTCCCGATGCTCCTGTACCACCTTCCTGATGGCAGCAGCAAGAAGAGAGCATGGTTTAGTTGGAGGCCCGAGATGGATATTACTTTCCTGCTACAGTACTACATGTAGCTGTGCTCTGCGGCGAAGAGAGCTTGTAATTCAATTGGTTTCCCTAAATTTTCTTTTTGGAAGAAAAGATACTGCTCTGAGATTCCTCCGGCATAGTGCCTATAATGACAAACAGCTTGAATTAATTTTGTCTGTTGGGTATTTAATACAAAATGTACTGAATTTCTTCCTGAGATGGCATTAAAACAAAAGCAGTGATTAGGAGGGGTTGTTTCTAAGGAAAGCTGATTATAGAGGCCACAGGAGACTGCATGATCAAGAGTGTGTATACAGAGCTTTAAGCAGGACCGAAGGTCAGTAAAGTTAGAACAGATAACAAGGACTTGGTTATGGGTAATGATGACCGCCCCTATACCTTTGTGGAATTTCCCACAGATAAGCAGGTTATTAATTCATCCATGTAGCAGAAGATTATGAAAATTTCAGCCACAAGACCTGCTAAAGGTTGTATGAGATTGAAGCTTAATTCATAAGTTATCATGAGTAACATTGACAACTTGTAATGATATATTTGATTCCGTGGTACAAATTAATAAACTTTGTAGTGTAGAATAGTTGACCAAATTAGTGTGTAATTAAGTCAAAATATGAATTAAGCTGCCTCAAATTTCCTTGGACTACAAGTTGTCTTCAAATTAATTGAAGGAAACTCTGTTTTGTAATATACTGGTGTGCATTATTCACTTTTAAATACTTAAAAAGAACAAAAAACACTTTTATCTTCTGGAATGTTTCAGATTGCAGAGAATATAATACAAACCGTTGAGCTTTGGTATTTGAAAGACTATTTTTGATGTCATATAAAACTGTTAAAAAAAAAAATAGTTAAGGATGCTTGCCCATAAGCAGGATGTAGCCCTGCATTCAAGGCTACTGAGCTGGCTAATCTTTGCCTTGCTCAGAAGACTTAGTTTTTTGAGAATGCATAGGCAGGGAGCCGTTGGCTATTTTCAGCAATCAGATTAGATTTGTTCAATAAACAGTGTTATGAAAGTCTTTTGAAATACTTTTACAGCAATGTAACCAAAAGTGTAATGTTTAGGTATATCAACAATAACAAAATAACCACTCTGGATCCTGGGTGCTTTGACAATCTTTCCAATACTCTACAAGTTTTGAAGTTGAACAGGAACAAGATTTCAGCTATTCCTTCCAAGATGTTTAAGCTGCCACGTCTCCAACACTTGTAAGTTTGTGTTGTACCAAAATTACATAAGATACTAAATTTCAAATGGAATTTTGACTTGAATGCTTGTTTTTTTCACTCTCCCCACACTGATATTACTCACCTTTGTTTAAAGTAAAAATACTTGATCAATAAGATCAATTATTTTTTGTTTTTTTGCAGGGAACTTAGCCGCAACAAAATTAAAAAAGTGGACGGCCTTGCATTTCAAGGGCTCAGTGCTTTGAAATCTCTTAGATTACAGCGAAATGGCATTAGTAAGCTCATGGATGGAGCTTTCTGGGGACTAAGCAACATCGAGATTTTGTGAGAACAGTTTGTAATTATTTGATATTTGTGTATGAATAATTATATTGCCCAAAATAGAACTCATTTGTAAATCATTAAATGTTGTGAAATATTTTACTTGGAGCTTAATAAGCTATAGATGGCTTCACTACAGTTTTAACCAAATTTTTATGTTAAACAATGAAGAACTTGGTTCAGCAAAATATGTGAAAGCTTGTTTGTAAAGTGAGCTGCTTTCTACCTTTTTGGCCTCGCAGTTTTGGCAGTTGGCTCTCATTCCAGAGAATCTAGCCACATGGCCTCATTGATTTAAATTGCTTTTTAACTGCATGACAAACAGGTAGAAAACCAATAAAACTCAATTTTCAGGCTAATGCATGCTAATATTTTCTCCGTTTTTTTTTCCCCAGACAACTGGATTTTAACAATTTAACAGAAGTAACAAAAGGATGGTTATATGGCTTGCTGATGTTGCAGCAACTCAATCTCAGCCAGAATGCCATCAGCAAGATCAGTCCAGATGCCTGGGAGTTCTGCCAAAAACTTAGTGAGCTGTGTGTACCTTTTATTCCATTCCAGTTTCTTTGTGCATATCATGCCAAAATGTTAGCTCTGTGATTGAGATTTCTTTCATATAAAAATTTCATGAGGATGACCAAAGCTCTGTTTCTTATGAGACATGAGATGCAAGATTTTTAAAACCACAAATGACTTGTTGTTTCTGTGTGAGTGAGATTTTGTTTTTTAATTTTGGAGCTGTCTGCTCAAATGAGACTTGTTGGTAATTTAATACCCTGTGATTTGGAAAACATCTTGGAATCTAGCTAAAAAATACACAAATTGTGCAATGGTTTGTACCTTGCATTTTGTGAAGCCAGCTCACGTGCATAGCAGCAGTAAGAGACAGGAATTTTCCCGATTTCGTGATCAACAACCCTGCATCAACCAGTACCATCAAAAACCAATTGGTGTCATTTGCTTTTTATGGATCAGTTCCTGTGGAGTTGGCTGCAGAGCACCTTACAAAATTTTAGTGATATGTTGGTGGATTAAAAAATCAGTCCTTCACGGTCTGTAATGAGTTTGTATGTTTTGCCTGTAACTGCATGGGTTTCTACTGGGTGCTCCATTTTCCTCACACATTCTGAAAATGTGGGTTAGTAGATTAATTGGTCACGTGAGTATAAATAGGACAGAAGGGTCTGCTACTGTTGTATCTCTAAATAAATTTATTTCATCTCGCATAACTTGTGGCTGTTGGGTAAGGAGTGTGATGAAACTGGATAACTATCTTTTGATTAGTTGCAATAACAATGATATCATTAAGATAGAAACTGTCCAAAGTGTACAATATTATTCCTAATGTTGATTACTTGGATATAAAAATGTACTAGATTAGCTCTTTGTATGCAGGAGAGGGAGAATTCAATAAAATCCTTAGCTCTTTTTGGGTCTAAACCCTAGCAGATTTTTGCTGGCGTGAAATAGGTGCCAAAGTAGCACTTAATTCAGTGGTCACTGACCAGACCCAGGTGACCTCAAACTCTGTAGGAGTTGACAGTATAGGATTTTCATAGTTGTTCATTTCAGGCAAATCTTCTAGTATATTCATCATCAGTCAGCTTTTGACCTGTGTCCTTAGGTGAAATACAGTAATGTATCTTAATGTAAATAGTGCAAAGATTAACAATTCCATCTAGCCCACCTATGCTTAAAAATGCTTTGTACTGCTAATATTCCCACTTTAGCAAATGGGGTGGTTTCCCTACTGTTCCTGGAAACAAACTGTCACTGTCGGAGGCACATTTTTAATTTTGACTTCAGGAGCTGATAAAACTGGATCAACAAATTTGTAGCCCTTCTGTACAAACTGATTCGATATTCTAATAAAGGTGACCAGATCTAACTACTGCAAATAAAAGGAATAAATGAAATTTGCAGGATTCTTGCTGGGCAGTTGAGAGTATTCTCGCAATGAGTTTAAACAAAAGTCTATTGGCTTTCTGTGCAAAACGTACCCTAAAGAACACCTGACAGCTGAAATTTGAACACTTGTAGTTATACTGGTTCAAAGGTCTAATTCAATGTCAGAGAAATGTATACAATATACATCCTGAAATGCTTTTTCTTCGCAAACATCCACGAAAACAGAAGTCTCCCAAAGAATGCACGACAGTTAAACATAAGAACCGCAAAGTCCCCTCCAGCTCTCCACCCTCCTACACGTAAGCGGCGGCATGCAACAATACCCCATCCCCCCACTGGCAAAAAAGAACAGACATCGGCACAGCCACCGGCACTGACTGCTCAAGTATGAGCAAAGCAGTAGCAAAGACATAGACTTGCAGTTACCTCAAAGACTTCACGTTTCACCGGGTATTCGACATACCACAGGCTCTCTCTCTCTCCCTAATAAGAGTGGGGAGACATGACAAACAACTCGCTGGTTTACGATGTTGGAAGTCTGTTACGTCGCTTTTTTTTCAAGCTCTGTGCCTGAAGATCGCAGAGAGCTCGGGTCTTCGGGCCTACAGCAGATATTCCAACTCCCTTGACAACACACGGGTGTCCTGCTGTGACACTGACCCTCGATCCATCCATCTTCAGCGCCCTGAGATCTTAGTCTTCCAAATCTAGGACGGACCTTTGGCATGCCGAACAATTGCCAGTCCTTAAACCCTGAGAATGGGTCCCATCCCTGCCAAGAACCAAAGTCAGCGTGCATCTCCAAGTCAGGGTCTTCGAAAGAACCCTGAAAGGAAAAAATAAAGATATTAAAGATGGAAATAGAGCTGCTTCCGAAGATGCAAGCGAATGAGTCTCAGTTTAGTGCCATCTTAACTTCGCTCCGCCTCCCTCTGATATTTAAAATAATAAATGTTAATTTGGTGAATTAGACACTGCTGGGACTTGTTAACATTGATGTTTCTGTCAGCCATATTCTCAGTTGCTCTCTTATGAGGAATTCTACAATCTGCTGATTTTATGACCCTGAACAATAAAAATCTACAGATAATTTGTATATTGGGTGGGGTAATAAGTAAAGTCTCCTCTTTAGCATAAAGCATTTATCCCTGGGGTCTACATGTATCCTGATGGCATCAAATATCAGTCAGCTGTAATCCTGCCCATACCACAAATTTGGTTTTACTGAAGTAAAGCAATGCCCCTTTGCTGAATAACCAGACCAAGGATCAAACCATTTCATTCCTAGTAGGCTAACTGGTCTCTAGGGAAATTTAATGGACAGAGAAAAATAGAGTTTGAGAGTACTTAAATACACTGAATGGCCACTTCATGTATAGCTGGGATGATTGTTGGTGCCAGATGGGGTGGTTTGAGTATCCCAGAAACCATTGCTTTCCTAAGATTTTCACAGTCTCTAGAGTTTACAGAGAATGGTGCAAGAAGGAAAAAAAATCCAGAGAGCGACAGTCCTGTGGGCAGAAACATCTTGCTAATGAGAGAGGTCAGAGGAGAATGGCTAGACTAATTCAAACTGACAGGAAGGCAGCATTGACTTGAGTAACCACACGTTACCACTCTGGCGTGCAGAAGAGCATCTTCATTGAAGTGGATGGGCTACAGCAGCAGAAGACCACGAACATTCACTCAGTGGCCATTTATTAGGTGCAGGAGGTAGCAAATAAAGTGGTCTGAGTGAATACTGAGTATGAATTATGCAGCAGTCATTTTACCTTCTGTATGACATGTTACATTTATTGTTTTCCATTGACAGGGATGTATCATTTAATGAGCTTACACGTCTAGAGGATTCCAGCTTTGTTGGTCTGAGTCTGCTTGGGCAGTTATATATAGGAAATAACCAAGTGAGCTACATTGCTGATGGTGCCTTTGGAGGACTAACCAGCTTACACAGTTTGTAAGTTTTTGTTTTTCTATTTGTAGTGTATGGCTTAATTATTTTTATGTAATTTAAGATGCATTTATTTTTGCTATACAAAATACCTAAATACATTTTTAGTCACCACAAATTGCTTTCATGATGAAGAACCTAAGTGTTATGAAATAAGCTTCATGTTTGTAAGCATTGTGCTTGCATGTTATCAGTTGGTGCATTGTCTTAAATTTTATACCAGATGTTTTGAAGGTGAGCTGTAAGTAGGCCTTGCATGTTCAAGGCAATTTTTTCCAATAATAAAAATGTATTTCGAGCTGGATGCCTCTGTGTGGCAATGTGCCAGGCAGAAGAGCTTAAATAGCAAACTACCTCTTAAAGCATGTAAGTTGTTATAAATACAGTTTCAAAGCCATATTATCATCAGGATTCACTTATCTCGCATAACTGCTTGATAGCATTTTTATTGTTGGCAAACTTCAATATTCCCTTCAACAAACACACAAAATGCTGGAGGAACTCAGCAAGCCAGGCAGCATCTATGGAAAAGAGTACAGTTAACCATCAACAACATTACTGTGTGCAGTGTAATGGCAATAAAAGTCTCAGGTACCCATGTCAGGGCTATTCTGTAGGGCACTACATGCTCTCACTTTGTATAGCCGACTTTATCCGATCAGTATTTGTGAATCACATGTTCATTGTTTGCAGTGGAGCCCTGAAACAGGGAAAATTGTAAAGCATGAGAAACTAAAACTTCAAAACCTGAAATGTCAGGAGTTCAAAAGTGTTCATCCCCCTTTGTTCAGTACTTAGTTGAATCATTTCTCACAGCTATTACAGCCAGTAGTCTTTGGACAAGTCTGTATTTGTTTGCACAACATGATGGAGCAAGATTTGCCCATTCCTCCTTGTAAAATTGCTCGAGCAGTGCCAGGCCAGGCTAGTTGGGGGTGTGGCGCTGGACAGCAGTCTTGACATCTTGCTGGAGATGTTGAATCGGGTTAAGGTCAGGAATCTGGCTGGGCCACTCAAGGACACCAATTTCCTTCATTTGAAGTCACTCCATGGTTGTTCTGGCAGTGTGCTGGTTGGTCATTGTCTTGCTGAAAGACCAACTTCCTCCCAAGTTTAAACTTTCTGTCAAAGGCGAGCAGGTTTTTATCCAAGATCTCTGTATTTTACAGCATTCATCTTCCATTCAATCCTGACCAGATTTCCAGTCACTGCTACTGAGAAGCATAACCAGAGCATAAGATACAGGAGCAGAATTAGGCCATTTGGGCCATCGAATCGGCTGGTTTAATTTTCCTCACAACCCTAATCTCCTTCCTTCCTTCCTGTATCCCTTCATGCCCTGACCAATCAAGAACCTATCAACCTCTGCCTTAGACATACATAAAGACATAGCCTCCACAGCTGCCTGTGGCAAGAAGTTCCACAGATTCACCACTCTCTGGCAAAAGATTCCACCTCATCTCCATTCTAAAAGGACACCCTTTCTATTCTGAGGCTGTGCTCTTAGACTCTCCCACTATAGGAAACATTCTCTCCACATCCATTCTGCAAAGGCTTTTCACTATTTGAAAGGGTTTCAGTGAGGTCACCCTTCATTCATCTGAACCCTAGTGAATACAGGCCCCGAGCTATCAAACGCTCTTCATATAATAAGCCATTCAATCCTGGAATCACACACACAATGCTGGTGAACGCAGCAGGCCAGACAGCATCCATAGGAAGAAGCACAGTCGACATTTTGGGCCGAGACCCTTCGTCAGGACTAACTGAAAGAAGAGATAGTAAGAGATTTGAGAGGGGGAGAGGGAGATCCAAAATGATAGGAGAAGACAGGAGGGGGAGGGACAGAGCTAAGAGCTGGACAGTTGATTGGCAAAAGGGATACAAGGTTGGAGAAGGGAGAGGATCATGGGAGGGGAGCGCCAGATGAAGATGGAGAGCAGGCAAAGAGTTATTGAGAGGGACAGAGAAAAACAAGGGCAAAAGAAAAATAAGAGATGGGGTAAGAACAGCAGGAGGGGCATTAACAGAAGTTAGAGAAGTCAATGTTCATGCCATCAGGTTGGAGGCTACCCAGACGGAATATGAGGTGGTGTACCTCGAACCTGAGTGTGACTTCATCTTGACAGTAGAGGAGGCCATGGATAGACATATCAGAATGGGAATGGGATGTGGAATTAAAACGCTGGTGTGACGTACTGCGTCCGGTGCTCCCGGTGCGGCCTTCTATATGTTGGTGAGACCCGACGCAGACTGGGAGACCGTTTCGCTGAACACCTACGCTCTGTCCACCAGAGAAAGCAGGATCTCCCAGTGGCCACACATTTTAATTGATATTTGATAGCATTAGTATTCACTCCTTTCAAGTCAGTATTTAGGAGATGCACCTTTGGCAGCAATTACAACCTTGAGTATGTGTGGACAGATCTCTATCAGTTTTGCACATCTGGACACTGCAATCTTTCCCCAGTCTTTATATAACTGCTCAACCTCTGTTAGATTGCATGGGGGTCGTGAATGAACAGCTCTAAGTCCAGCCACAAATTCTCAATTATATTGAGGTCTGGACTCTGACTGAGCCACTCCAGGACATTAACTTTGTTGTTTTTAAGCCGTTCCTGTGTAGCTTCAGCTTTATGCTTGAGGTCATTGTCTTGGTGGAAAACAAATCTCCTAAGTCATGGTTCTCTTGCAGACTGCGTCAGGTTTCCTCCAGGATTTCTCAGTATTTTGCTGCATTCATTTTACCCACTACTTTCACAAGCCTTCCAGGGCCTGCTGCAGTGAAGCATCCTCACAGCATGATGCAGTCACTACCATGCTTCACAGGAGGGATGGTCTGTTTTTGATTATGTGCAGTATTGGCTTTTGCCAAACATAGTGTTTAGTCTGATGGCCAAACAGCTCGATTTTGGTTTCATCAGATCATAGAACCTTCTTCCAGCTGAGTTTAGAGTCTCCCACATGCCTTCTGGCAAACTCTAGCAGAGATTTTGTGTGAGTTTTTTTTTCCCCAACAGTTTCTTTCTCTTTGCCATTCTCCCATCAACCCATGACTGGTGAAGCACCTGGGCCATTTCAGCCACTGAAGCTTGTAACTCCCCCAGAGATGCCATAGGTGTCTTGGTGACTACAGGTGTCCCCTGCTTTTTGAAAGTTCGCTTTACAAAACCTCACTGTTACGAAAGACCTGCATTAGTACCCTGTTTACGCTTTCAGAAGGTGTTTTCACTGTTACGAAAAAAAAATTCAGCACGTGATAAAAGGCAGCACGCCCCGAGCAGCCGCTCTTCCCCAGATTCGGAACTGCTTTGCTTTAACACGTGCCTGTGAGCAGCTGTTTGCAAAATGAGTTCTATGGTATCGGAAAAACCTGAAAGAGCTCGTAAGGGTGTTACACTTATGGTAAAACTAGACATAATTAAGCTTTTTGATCGTGGTAAATGAAGTAAGGACAACGTGAGTTTGGCTTGTGGAAGCTGACGAACATGATGTTGAAGAGGTTTTGGCATCTCATCACCAAGAACTGACAGATGAAGAGCTGATGCAATTGGAAGGAAAAAGGATAACAATCGAAACTGAATGAGTAATGATAAAGTATGACTTAAATTTTGAAAGGGTACGTCGGTTTAAGGGATATTTGCAGGATGGTTTGAGTCCTTATTAAAGAACTGTGTGATAGAAAAATGTGCGAGGCTCAGCAGTCAAGCAAGCCTTCCACATCAGCCGCAGCAGATGACGAACCTCGACCTTCGACATCGAGGCAGGCAGAGATAGAAGAAGATGAGCTGCCTGCTCTAATGGAAACAGGCGACGAGATGACACCCCAGTGTCCCACCACCCCAGCCCCCAGGCCACGGACAGATACCGATTCGCGGAGAATGCAAAGGTAGCCGGGAGGCACACAGCACATCTTTAAGAAAAAAGCTGAAATAAACATGCTAATTAATTAGGTGCCGCTGACACATAATTGTCGGCCCAGATCAGAGACGACGCAATCGGAAATTGGCACTGATCTGGGCCGACAGTTACGGGCGGCACCTAATTAATTAGCATGTTTGTTTCAGCTTTTTTCTTAAAGATGTGCTGTGTACCTCCCGGCTACCGCTGGACCCCTGTGTTCTTCGCGGCAATGTATCGCTCAGCGGCCTGGAGGGTGGGGGCCACTGCACCACCCAAACTCCGACAAGTCTAACACACCATCATCAGTGTGCTCGGCGCTGTCTTCCCGATTCCCGTAAGTGATACTACACTGTACATACATTATTTCTACTTTATATTGGCTGTGTATTTTTACGTGTTATTTGGTATGATTTGGCAGCTTCGTAGCTTAGAGGTTACTGGAGAGAGTGTTCTTGCCAACAGCGCTTGCGTGAGATTTTCGCTTCAGCGAACAGTTCAGTAATGATTGTGGAAAAGTATTTCTACTTTATACAGGCTGTGTATTTATCATATCATTCCTGCTTTTACTATATGTTACTGTTATTTTAGGTTTTATGTGTTATTTGGCATGATTTGGTAGGTTATTTTTGGGTCTGCAAACGCTCACAAAATTTTCCCATATAAATAAATGGTAATTGCTTCTTTGCTTTATGACATTTCAGCTTACGAACAGTTTCATAGGAATGCTCTACCTTCGGATGGCGGGGGAAACCCATATCCCTTCCTAATCCTCTTCAGTCACTCAGTTTTTGAGCTCAGCCTGCTGTAGGCATATTTATAGCTCTGTTATATTCTTTCCATTTCTTGAGGATTGACTCAACTATACTCCAAGGGATATTCAGTGATTTGGAAATTTTATTGTATCCATCTCCTGGCTTGTGTTTTTTCAATAACCTTTTCGGAGAGTTGCTTGGAGAGTTCTTTTGCCTTCATGGTGTACTTTTTGCCAGGATACTAGCTCACCAGTAGTTGGACCTACCAGATACAGATGTATTTTTACTATAATCAATTGGAACACCTTGACTGCACATGCTGATCTCAATTTAACTAATTATGTGACTTATAACCAATTGGCTACAGCAGTGATTTTGTGTGTCATGTTAAAGGGCGGTGAATACTTATGCAATCAATTATTTTGTGTTTGTAATTTAGATCATTTTGTAGAGATCTGTTTTCCCTGTGATGCAAAAGTATCTTTTTCTGTTGATCAGTATCAAAACGCCAAGTTAAATTCACTGTGATTCAATATTGTAAAACAATAAAACATGAAAACTTCCGAAGGGCGTGAATACTTTTTTATAGGCAGTGTATATATAACTGCAAAGTTCAAATACATTTATCAAAGGATGTATAAATTATACAACACTTAATGCCCTGAGAAAGAGGAAAGAAAACAAATCATACAAGTAATAAAAGGAGGCAATAGCATTCCAAACCAAATGGAGTCCATAGAGCAGCTGAAGTAGTCATGGTCTCAGTTCATCATGAAGCGGGACAAATTGCTGTGAAACTCGCAGAAATGTCATGCATGGCATTCGGCGTGGTCTCGGAGTCTCAGCGCCAAGGAGAGTGGAGTAAAACACCGCGAGCAGAACCGACTTGACCCTCAGTTCTGGTCCTGACACCCTGCCTTTCTGGTCTAGTTGACCCGGTGTTTAAATTATCCAAGCACCGCAATGTCCCCAGCACTCGCACCTGGACCCTTCATAACTAGGGTGCCTGAGACTTTTGCACAGTATTCTACTTGTCAATGTAGTGTGCAGAGTGAGTCTGTAAATCTGGCAGAAACAAAGAGTGTTGGGAATGGTGAGAGTGGAGCACTACAGGAGGAGTGTGGAACAGGTGGCAGAGTAGGAGTGCCAAGGCAGACACATCCACCCCTGAAATACCAGGCAAGGTCACTTGATTCCAAACAATTGGGTTATTGATCATTACAGATTGTTCCTAGTCCCTCCCCTCTCCCCTCCCCTTTTTCCAAACATGAATCGCCACTCCCTGCCCTCTTTCCATTCTCAGTCCTCAATAGACCTATATCAGAATCTAGTTTATCAGCACTCATGTGTCATGAAATTAGTTTTTTTTGTGCAATACATAAAATTACTACAGTACGGTGTAAAAGTCTGAGGCACCCTAGGGATATAAATGTGCCTAGACCTTTGCACAGTATTGTAGTTATAGTTATGGGGGCTGAAATACTTTTCAAGGCACTGTAAATGCTCTTAGTCTCATTAAAGGGCAGTTATATAATCAGAATCAGGTTTATTATCACTGGCATGTGACGTGAAATTTGTTAACTTAGCAGCAGTTCAATGGAATACATAATCTAGCAGAGAGAAAAATAATAAAATAAATAAACAACTAAATCAATTACATATATTGAATAGATTAAAAACTGTGCAAAAACAGAAATACTGTATATTTAAACAAAGTGGAGTAGTGTCCAAAGCTTCAATGTCCATTTAGGAATCAGATGGCAGAGGGGAAGAAGTTGTTCCTGAATCGCTGAGTGTGTGCCTTCAGGTGTCTGTACCTCCTACCTGATGGTAACAGTGAGAAAAGGGCATGCCCTGGGTGCTGGAGATCCTTAATAATGGACGCTGCCTTTCTGAGACACCGCTCCCTAAAGATGTCCTGGGTACTTTGTAGGCTAGTGTCCAAGATGGAGCTGACTAGATTTACAACCTTCTTTCATTCCTGTGCCCCTCCGTACCAGACAGTGATGCAGCCACTGGAATTGGTATTGTAGGATTGGACCTTTCAACTGAGTAGGCAAGCAAAGTAGGATAGTTGAGACTGCAGTGGTAGAAATTCAGTTTGTCAGAATTCTTCATGGACTTTTACAACACGAAGTAATAAGTACCTATGCCATCGAGCTGTTTCCTGAATAACAGTTGATTTTGAAGTTGAATTGCCAACTGTGGTTTGGACTTTCAAAATGTCCCTCAGACAATAGAAGCCTTTATAAGTAGTTTTGTTTGAAGAACAAAAAAATTATTGATCTTTTTTGAGTTTTGTGCAACACTAATAATGAAGGTAAATTTGGTGTTTTCAGAATATTGTTTCATGTGACATAAATTTAGTAACATGATAAAAATATGACCAAAATGCTGAAACAGATGAGTTCTGTCCTTATTTTTGCTGGGTTGTGTGAAGAAGATAAATTAAAAATTAGTGTTTTGTAAAAAGTTTATTCTCTCTTCATTCTTACTTCCCATCCTTGTCCATTGTCCTACTTCCTCTGAAAACATGTGACAGGGACCTGAAAAATAATGAAATCTCATGGACTATTGAAGATATGAATGGGGCTTTCTCTGAATTGAGCAAACTAAGGAAATTGTAAGTAATTTTTAGTTTTTTTTCTCTAGTGGAAACATTGTGCAGATATTCTACACAATTCAGTGTTGTATGTATGTGAACTTAATTTCTATGCAAAGTTAGATCAAGAAGTGTCTTCAAAATGTTGAATGAATTATTTTAGGCTCACTCAGCCTTTTGGTGTGGAAAGTATTGAGAATCTGATACTCTATGTGGGATGAGAGAAAGGAAGTGTGCTGGAGGACATACTTTGATCAGGGCAGCCTGATACAGCCCTGCAGCTCAGTGCTTTTGGAACTGGAGGAGATATTGGACCCCCCCGCCCCACCAAGCCACCAAGCACTGTTTTGAAGACCTAAAGTTAAAGGTCTAGATCATAGCTGAGTAACAGAAGTCAGGCAAAAATGTCAATCTCAAAACCAGTGAAAACCAGATTAGTAATAAAGTTGGATTTCAAATTACAGATTTGCATGGTACTGCAGATGGTGTCAAAATTTACCATATTTAACTGTTAACATAATGCTCGAGTGATTATTTTGCAAAGGGTTTTTGATTCCTTGTCAGAAAGATAAAGATTAGTTTTTTGTCAGATGTACAAAACATACAGTGAAATGCGTCATTGTCATCAAAATCAAATCAGCAAGGATCGTGCTGGTGGCAGACTGCAGGTGTTGCCACACTTCTGCCGTCAACATTGCATGCCCATAACTTACTAATCATAACAGTGGGGGGGGGAGGGAGATTTTATTGGCGAAAAAAATGATACTGCTACTTTTTCCTCATTATGTTCAAATATACAGAGTTTGGTTTCTTTATTAAGTGAAACGCTTACTCCCTAGGGGTCTACAAGGAAACAGAATTAGGTCAATCACACGGAAAGCATTTTCTGGTCTGGATGCACTTGAACATCTGTAAGTATTCTGGAATTCTAGCACAGATGGTGCTGAGCACTGAAGTCAATTGACTGAGGCTATATTTGGCTACTCTCTGGAGTTCTTGTCCCTGTTGTGTAGATTTACAAGATTGATTCCTGGAGTATGTGGGGGGAGGGAGGAGGGTTGTTGACAGAGAGAAGTTTGACCTTTAGTTGGATGATTAGAAGAATGAATCTAAGGAGGGTGGACTGTTAATACAATGCTGCTTTGTAGAATGTCTAACACCGGAGGGCATAGGTTCAGTGCATGAGTTGGTCTTTGGGGATAAGGTGAGGAGCAAGCCATTTACTAGGAAGGCTGAAGAGCTGCAGGTTCCTCTTCCTTGCAGGGCCTTGCATCATTGAATACACATAGGACTGAAATCAATAGATTCTTGGCCACTTAGTGGTCAGGAGACATGGCTGGCTGGCAGGTACATTTGAGGCGAAAGATCAGCTATGAATGTGCTTACTGATGAATTGATTAATAAGTTATGATTTTTGCATTGAGTGACGTATAAAGTATCTGTTGCATGTTTTATTATTTTAGTTATCACACACAATATGTTGATGGTTCAGGGCCTTCTGGCAATCAAGGAACACTGATCACCAGAGCAAAGCACTATTAACTAAATGTTGATGAACTGTTTTAAATTGGGCTAATTTGTAGCAATTGAAACAAAATTTGTGGATATACTTCAAGTTCATAGAAACAGGGAAAATGCAATTTTTAATTAATGTACCAGTTTTTATTTTTTCAGGGATCTGAGCAATAATGCAATCATGTCTGTCCAGAGCAACACGTTTTCTCAGATGAAGAAGCTTCATGAATTGTAAGTGAGATAATTGAAGATTTCATGTAATGTGAAGTGGCTGTAGCTCTATTTTAGATTCCCCTTGCAGCTATACATAACATCTGAAATCCTGCTTGTGCAGTTCCGATGTGGACTATGATTTTCTTAGGCTTTTTACTTCATTCCAACTGAATAATTTTGAGCACTTATTTCTCAGATACTTGAATACTTCAAGCCTCCTTTGTGATTGTCAGCTGAAATGGCTGCACCAGTGGGCAATAGACCATGGATTTCAATCTTTTATTAATGCAACTTGTGCCCATCCCCAGTGGCTGAAAGGAAAAAGTATATTTGCTACTAAACCAGAAGACTTCGTATGTGGTGAGTTAGGAATTTTTTTGAAAAATAAGGTGCATAAATCTAAATCATGTAAGCAGGGATGATAAATGTGTGGCCAATCTTACTAATTCTAAACTGTTTTGTTCATCCAAGCATAGAAAAAAAGCCTATCGATATATTATTGTTTCTTTACTCCATTTTTTCATTTTTGCTAAACTTAATATCTCTTTACAGATGACTTCCCCAAACCTGAGATCATTGAGCAGCCTGAAAACCAAGCAGCTGTAAAGGATTCAAATGTGAGCTTCATCTGCTCCGCAGCCAGCAGCAGTGACTCTCCAATGACATTTGCCTGGAAGAAAGATAATGAGCTGCTTCATGATGCGGAGATTGAGAACTATGCACATCTTCGATCTCAGGGTGGTGAAGTAATGGAATATACTACCATCTTGCATCTTCGAAATGTAAATTTCAGCAGTGAAGGAAAATACCAGTGTGTGATTTCCAACCACTTTGGTTCATCTTACTCCAACAAAGCCAAGCTGATTGTGAATAGTATGTATTGAGCTGCAAGTCAATTTTAGTGTCCTAGATTGGCATTTTTTTTATTTGGCAATGACTCTGGAAGGGATGTGTGTTTCAGCAAATAATTAAGGTAGTGGCCTGTTGAAAAAAAAATTGAGTTATCTAATGGGTGTCAATATGTTTAAATGCTTTGGATGGAATGGACGTGAGGATGTGATAAAAACAGTCGATAAAGGAATTTCTTTACTACACCAAGATTGCCACAACCTGACTTTCTAAATGTCTGTCTTATAAATCTGCATTTCCATCACTTTTTAACCTATTTGTAGTTGAGAAGCCGTTGTTATGTGTAGAATTAAGTTGTACAATAGATGCACTGATGAACCATTCATTAATTTCTGTTTTCTATCCTGCTTTGTAGTGTTACCGTCATTCACAAAGTCACCAACAGACCTCACCATTCGAGCAGGAGCTATGGCCCGTTTAGAGTGTGCTGCTGTTGGGCATCCTGCACCACAGATAGCTTGGCAAAAAGACGGTGGTACTGACTTTCCTGCTGCACGGGAGCGAAGGATGCATGTTATGCCAGAAGATGATGTATTTTTTATTGTAGATGTAAAAATAGAGGACATTGGTATTTATAGTTGTACTGCTCAAAATAGCGCTGGAGCTATTTCAGCCAATGCAACACTAACTGTATTGGGTGAGTTCAAATATATCATTGTCATTTGCCAGTTGTACAGAAATTTTAAAAACTTAATTTTATGCCATTTGAAAATAGGGCAAATTTTGGTCATTTAAAAACTGATTTGTTTTACTGTACAATCTTTGTTGTGTAATCAATTCATTTTTAGTTTTTAATATTAAAGATAACTATAAATTAAAGCTATTTTCAAACCATCTTCATTCCAGAAACACCTTCATTTGTGCGTCCTCTTGTTGACGAAACGGTGGCAAATGGTGAAACTGCAGTTCTACAGTGCATAGCAGCTGGGAGTCCTCCTCCAAAATTGAACTGGACCAAAGACGACAGTCCTTTATCAGTAACTGAACGGCATTTCTTTGCTGCTGGAAATCAACTGCTAATTATTGTGGACAGTAATCTGGGTGATGCTGGGAAATACACATGTGAAATGTCAAATACCCTTGGAACTGAGCGGGGCCACATTCGCTTGAATGTCATTCCTACACCGAACTGTGACTCTGCACAAAGTGCTGCACCATTCGAAGAGGATGGATGGTCTACCATTGGCATTGTCATCATAGCGGTGGTCTGCTGTGTGGTTGGCACCTCCTTAGTTTGGGTGGTTATTATTTACCATACAAGGAGGAAGAGTGAGGACTGCAGTGTGACAAACACAGGTATAAACTTTAAACATTTTTCATTCCTCAGTTTTAAGTGAGAGAGAGAAATTAAATGAACGCAATAAATACAATTCCAAACATATTTTTGCTGGCTTTTGGCCCCCTTCTCCCCTGACTCTGCTTTCAGCTTCAGTCGGATTACTCAAATGCAAAGGGCAAAGTGGTTTGTTACTGGGCCCGGAAATTTCAGAATTGTCATGTTGTTCAACTGCAGGAAGTATTACAGTCGAATTCAGTTCTGCCTTAATTTCATGTTCAGACATGAATATTTGATAGGCTACCAGTTGACACTTAGGAAAGAGAATCCTGGCTGATCTGTTTTCTCCCCCCTTGCTTAATTATCCAGGGACTGATTGTGTTCCTATTATTATACCTACTGATATCATTAAAGCCAGCATGGATCAGTAAGGTTTTAACACGTATAGCTGTTTGTTGGAGTAAATTGTGAGCCATCAAGAGAACTGTTAATTTTTTCCTAGAAATGTTTTGTTTCCCTTTGTTAGTCCTGTCCCCCACCTGCCCTTGATGGTCCCAGGCTAATTAACTCATCACCTGCACCTGTATTCTCATTGGTATGGTGGTGCTCATTCATTAAACAGAACCGTTTCTTTGAAGCATGCTTTTTATTATAATACAAGGTAAACTTGGAAGGGGTTACAACCCAAAATGTTGTCCATCCTTTTGCTGCTTGAACTTCAATTTGCTTTTTTTGCTCAGACTTGCAGCATCTAGAGTCTCGTGTCTTAGAAATATTGAAGTTGGGATTTTGATGTTGAAATTTTAGGATTCAGAAGCATTTTAGATTTTAAGTGGTGGCCTCTTTTCAATTCACTCAGTTATTATTTGTTTTCCTCTATATAATTGCTTTACTGGAGTCTTCATTTTTTATTCATTAGTGTTCCAATTTTCTTTCTGTTTGAAGGATGTGACTTGTGTATTTTGTTCACTGTTAAGCTGCAGGAAGAATTACTGTCTCTGTAGTTGTGCCTAGCATTTCTCTCTAAATCACGATTCATACTGAATAATGTTAATTAAGAGCAACCTTACCCCTCACCCCTCAACCCTCACTTAACATTACTCATCATCACCATCAGCAGTTCTTAAGGTTAGAGTCCTTCCTGAAGACAATTACATTTTCCTCAGTGAATTTGACGAAGACAAGTGTTTGTACTTTGCCCATGGGAGCTTAGTACTACATAATGTAAAGCAGTTGTACACTGAATCTGTGTGTGTGTGTGTTTGCATGAATGAGATAGTCTAATGCCTGTCTTAAAATAAAAAGGTTTTTTCAAAGCTGTTTAGTTGGTTACTGCAAAAGGGCTATAGAAATTAAAATTTAGTAAGGTAATTCAGAATATTGCCTAGAACTAGGTTTACAAAGTGACTTCTAATTACATTTGTTAAATAATTTGGTAACATTTGGCATAAATAATTGAATCATTCCTGAGTCCTGAGAGGGACTAAAGCAACTTAGAAGTAATTTATTTAGAAGCTTTTTTTAAAAACAGTATTTATGTTTAAGATGTTAATACTATTCTTGTTTCACAGATGAGACAAACCTACCTGCAGATATACCAAGCTACCTGTCATCCCAGGGAACGCTGTCAGACCATCAGGAAGCATACGGCCGATCAGAAGCTGGAAGTCACCACCAGCTTATGACAGGTTCTGTGAATGGATATTTACTTCAACACAGAGGAAGTGGTGGTGAGCTTGGAAAACTAATTTGTTCAGTGAAAATTTCCTCACTTGCAAAGTAAACAAATGGCATGTGTGCTCTGATTCTTGGTGGTTTCCAACCTGGCTCTAGTCAACATTGTTCTGTGTGAGTTGGTGTTTGCAAACGCTTAAAAAGACTTGGCTAGCAATGAATTGAAAGTAAAAAGTGACCTCATGTCCACAAAGAATAAATAAAACTAATAATTAAATTAGTAACTACTTAGCATTGATCTAGGCCCAAATTTGAATCAGGTTCTCCTTCCAGGCAAATGGGAGGTGGCATCAAAATCGAGGGCTGCCTGACAGTCTAATCAAGCAACTTCATAGCATAGATATATGTGCAACAACAGGACAGATGTGTCATTACAATTCTGTCTCCTTTATCAGCAGCACCTTCCTAAATGAAGAAACACAAATACACAGATCAGAAATTATAGCCCTGGAAGTTCTCAACATTTGAGCTGAGATGTCGTGTCCTGTGGCTTCTGGTTAAACAAGGGTGAAAGATAACTTCCTGTTTACCATCAGTGTGCTTGTTCAGTCTCCACTTGGATGGTTAGCGCTGCACAATTCCAACCACCCGTTCCACCACCATCTTGAATAATTTGTTCCTTTCTCCATTGAAGATCAGAACTGTAACATCTACAAAATTTACTACAGCTATTTGCTTCAGCACTCAAACCTGTAACCTCTGCCACCAAGAAGTACAAGGACTTACAGTCCATGGGATGTTATCACCCACACAGAGCTCCCCCAAGTTGTGCACCACAGTACCTTGGAAATGCGTTGCTCTTCTTTCCAGTGTCAGTCTTGGAACTTTTACCATAAACAGTGCATACCGTCTTCTGTAGAATAATTCAGGATGGGCAATAAACACTTGCTCAAGATTCATTTGTTTTAAAGACACTTTGAACATGATATAAATATTCCGATTAGAATGCAATATTCTACAGCAGATTTTTAAGGTTTGATGTGCAGAAAAAGAATTGGTATTTTTAGGAATTGAAATATTTGCATACGGCGTCTGATTTAAAGTGTTATTTGTTTTCTTTAAGATCTTTGTCACATTGACAACGGAAGTGACACTGACATGGAAGGTATATCTGATCCGCTAGTTTTTCATAACACAGACCAGAGAGCCTCAATGTATGTTGGAGGAATTATATATGATACTGAAACACTGGATAGGATTCACCATCAAGGTAAGCTAGTTAGTTAGAACGCTTCTTTTTCCCTGAGATGGTACAATGATGTTAATGAGTTGAACTAAAAGGGAAGGTTATGAGGCATATACAAGGATCCAGGTTGCAATTGACAGTAATCTCAGCAACCATGGTACTCCTGGCACATTGTGGTGGTAATGATTAACCTATGCTGTAATGCTCATATTTTCCACTCATGGTTTCAAGCGTTTTCAGCTTGGGAATTTGAAAATAATTTCTATATTTTGAATTTCTATGGATTTGTGTCACTTTACATCAAAACTCACTGCTGCAAGCATGATTTTGGCAGATTTGGCAGCAATCATGAAATTCAATTGTTCTTTGCTGAGTAACTTACTGAAAACAATATTGTAGGAAGCGTTTTAAATTTAAATAATTGAAAAAAAAATTGTGCAAACCAAAACACAAAATTTCTTGCTCTTTTGTACTGCCTACAAATTCTTCCGTTTCTTCAGCTGTAAGGAGAATTAAATATTATTTGAATGCCTCTGCAAACAGATTACTCCTCTTTAAGACAGATTTCTGCCCTTAACCAGAAGGGGCCAGACTGTGTCTCATTTGTAAATAACATATTGTATGACGGTGGCGAAGATTAAAGCATTTCTGCACCCATTGTTACTGTTGAGCCTGTTGTCTAACTAGATGAGGTTACACTTGCACTCTGACCGTACACTCACCGAGCTGGTGTTTCTCACTGACGTTACACTTGCACTCTGACTGTACACTCACCGAGCTGCTGTTTCTCACTGACGTTACACTTGCACTCTGACTGTACACTCACCGAGCTGCTGTTTCTCACTGACGTTACACTTGCACTCTGACCGTACACTCACCGAGCTGCTGTTTCTCACTGACGTTACACTTGCACTCTGACCGTACACTCACCGAGCTGCTGTTTCTCACTGACGTTACACTTGCACTCTGACCGTACACTCACCGAGCTGCTGTTTCTCACTGACGTTACACTTGCACTCTGACCGTACACTCACCGAGCTGCTGTTTCTCACTGACGTTACACTTGCACTCTGACCGTACACTCACCGAGCTGCTGTTTCTCACTGACGTTACACTTGCACTCTGACCGTACACTCACCGAGCTGCTGTTTCTCACTGACGTTACACTTGCACTCTGACCGTACACTCACCGAGCTGCTGTTTCTCACTGACGTTACACTTGCACTCTGACCGTACACTCACCGAGCTGCTGTTTCTCACTGACGTTACACTTGCACTCTGACCGTACACTCACCGAGCTGCTGTTTCTCACTGACGTTACACTTGCACTCTGACTGTACTGGTACTCACTGAGCTGGTACTGTGACGGCAACATCCAAAATAAGTGATCTGTCAACACCCAGCTTTACCTTACCTCAGATACTTAACCCATGGAGTCCATTCTCTGCAAACCATTCATCTTCGCCTCAAATCATTACTTTGCTATCAGTTTTGTTCCTTGGCAACCAAAATCTGAGGCAGATTATGCTTCTGATCAGAATCAGGTTTATCATTGATTTGTATGTCATTGGATTTGCTTTGCAGTAGCAGTACAATGCAAAGCCATAAAATTGTGTTAAATATACAAAAATGTAGTATTGCTGGACCATTCAGAAATCTCTGGCAGAATGGACGCTGTTCCTAAATCGTTCAAACTCCTATACCACTTCCTCGATGCTAGTGAGAGTCTCTAATTACAGATGCTCACTTCTTGAGGCACTGTCTCTTGATGATGTCCTTAATGGTGGTGAAGGTTGTATGCATTTTGAATTCCTTGTGGTAAAGGTGCCTTTAGACCAGAGGGTTTAGATTTCATTGGGAGGAGTATGAGACTGAAAAGGCCTGGAGAGGTTGATTGTAATTGTGAGCATACTACCCTGGAAAGTTGGAGGAAGCATGTTGCATGTATTTACAACATTTATCTGTACAATCACCTGAATTACCATTGCATGGTAAGTTACAGACCAAGTTGTGGTAGACTATGGACCAAGTACTTGTAAATAGGATTAATATGGATAGGTGTGAACAAGAAGTGTCTGTTTCTGTGCTCTGACAATACAACTATGCTAATTTCTAGAAATGTATTTATTCACTGCCCCTTGAATTGTCTGACTATCTGACCTCTGAAGCCCTTACCCGTAATTGTTATCTCCTAGACTTCTAAAAACTTGACATTGTCCAAAACCCTGCAGTCTGTGTTTTCTCTCAAATTGCAGTTCATCTTTTGGTCACTTTTTGCTACTATTTCTCAAATCTGAATTAACAACTGGAAATGTCCCTCAATCTTTCCAAAGACAGACTGATCTGATTAAGTGAGGGCATTGTGGAGACCATTGTTTTACTAACCATTGCAAAACATCAGTTTCTGACTCTAATATTTCTTCAAACCAGATGAAGATTCTGACCAAGTGGTAGTTGGTGCCAATGCCTACAATGATTCTAGCATATTTTCAAAGAAGAAAGGGTACTCTCAGTTCTCTCAAGTGCCCCCTGAAGACCTCTTCGACCAAGTCATTGCAAAAAAGGTGATGCGGCTCCCAAATTCAAACTTGTTCAATTCTGTTCAAGCGCTACAAAAAGTGATTGCTGTTGACATACCAGTTTCAAATGGGAATCCAGAAAAGTTAACAGCAACCCACAATGTGTATGGTGGTAGGTATTCCTTAAGTGAAATTATTTTGAAATTTAGATGCACAAGTTACTTTAACACATTTAAACAAACATATTGTATATCCTTTTCTACCTACTGGTTTCTTAAATAGAATGCTTTATTTCCGGCAATAATATACTGATTATGCACTAAAGATAATTTTTGCATGCAAAACTGAGTCATAGCCAGTTTAAATTATTTTTGTATACTGGAGATATTGCAGCTAATGTAATGTCCACGGCAATCTGATTAAAATCATCACAATTTGCAGCTTGAGAGGATTGGCTACTCAAATAATCAGGCTTCAGTGGAACTTCAACACATTCAAATCCTGTTTAGAGAACAATGGTTTGGATTCTTGTGCTCATGCTTTTATCTTAAATTGCATCATGTATTTTAATAATGCAGAGCAATATATTGTTTTTTAATTAGGTCTCAGTCACAATTCTGTTACCGCATGTTTCTCATCAGTTTTTTATCTATGGGGAGAGAGACAGATTAGTATAAATAAACTGGAAGCTTGGGTAATGTTCAAAGAACATTGACTTTTACAGTTCAGTGAATCTTCCTGATTCTATTTATGTTTGGGATTTTAAAAAAACTACAGATCTCTTCTGCTTAACTAGACCTGAAGGAGATGGAATTTGAATTTTTGTTTGCAGAAACCACAATTTACATCTAGAATTTGTTGAGCAAAATTGTATTATGCAGATTAAATTTTTTTGCAAATTGGATCATCTTGTGCTGCTTCTGAACAATATTCTTTGTTTTTGCGATTCAATATTTGCAATTTTTTTTATCAGGGACTTTTGGAAAACCCATATGGAGAAGACACCAAGATTCCTATTCTGATTATATTCAACCAACTACTGCTCGGTCTTTAACACTTCATCATAATCTTCAAGGCTCATTGGACAGTGATTCTGAGGTTGAAGCAATATCAGAATGTCCCTCAGTTTCTGTCACGGGGAAACACAATAGTTCTTATGAGCACATTGATAAATGTAGGACTCCAACTTTTCAGCCTTACAGAGTTAACACGTAGATACCATCATCGTGAACTATACTGCTCAAATTTATTGTACCAAAGAAAGACTTAACCTACCTCAAAACTGTTGCTTCAGTTCTCCAGAAAAGTGATTCTAATTGTATCTTAAAGATAGAAGATGCTATAAACTGATGGTTAATGGACCAAGAGGAAGCATTGTTAATGTATGCTTTTATTTTAAGAGCACTATCTTCTGAAGTATGATGAATTTGCTATATTTTTTATTATTTTATACTTTTTTACTGAATATTTTAAAATTTCAGCTGTAAATTATGTAAATAACAAGTACTTACCTTTGTGTTATAGGGGATAATGAATCTGTTGTCATAATGCTAGAATTTTATCATTGATGGTACAGTGTGTTAGTTGTGGTGCTATGTCTGACTATAGGTCAGCATTTTAGTGCCGTATTTGCACATTTACATTGACAATAAAATAGAGTTTTGCTTTGAACTGATGTTAAACACTTTTTTGTATTCTGACTGAATTGTATAATCTTTTGTTACTTGGAGTCTGGCTCTTAACAGCCCATCAGTGCTGCTGTATAACAAATGTCTGTGGGTTGTTAAGATCCATGTTTATTGAACTTTTTAGAAAATAAGGTTGTCTTGCAACATGCTGAATAATGGTCTGTGGAGTCCAAGGAGAATCATTAACTATTCCCACTTCTGGTTATCTTGGATCTCTTTGCATTCATGTTGAAAGTCCAAAATGATATGGAGGTTAGATGTTGCTGGGTTTAATGTTGGTGATGTTCAGAAAGGGTCTGCATGCTGCTTATAACAAGAAAACCCAAGTTGCAGTGCAGGTGCCTAGTAGCAATATGGAAAATTCCCCAAGGTTTTACTGTGTTTTGTTTCTCCATTAGTTTTTTTGATTTAATGGTCCCTCCATTTCTGCAGTTTGTATTACATGATTTTATCATATTGCAAATACACTTTTAAAAATAAAGGGAATTGCACAAATCTGGATTCAAAACCAGATTCCACAATGATTTAAAACAAAAAGCGCCTTGTATTTGAGACCAATTTTTACACTTCCTTAAGTGCACTACAACACAGAAACAGGCCCTTCAGCCCACCTAGTCTGTTCTAGACTGTATTCTGCCTAATCCCATCAACCTGCACCTGGGCCATAGGGCTCCATACCTCTCCCATGCATGTACTTAAACTTCTCTTAAATATTGCAAGCAGCTTACATTCAGCTCTTTCCACAATCTCAACACCCTCTCAGTAAAGAAGTTTTCACTTGGGCTCCCCTAAATATTTTAGCTCTCATTGATAACCTGTGACTTCAAACAAACTCAATGGAAAAAGCCTGTTGTATGACGTGGGTTAGCATGGTCTTTATGACCATGATTGGTCTTGGCAAATTTTCTACAGTGGTAATTTGCTATTGCCTACTTCTGGGTAGTGTCATTCTTCAGAGATTGTCTGCCACCTTTCTCCCCCACCAGCATTTGGTAGGGTTAGGGTACAATGGATGATTAATGGTTACGTAGAACCCAAAGGCTTGAATGGGCTGCTTTTGTTCTGTATTTCTGACTGGAACAATTGATAAGACTTATATGGCCTCCTAATATTCCGTTTCTTGGACAATATCTGCATTTTACATCAGGATCAAATGTAGTTAGTGACCTTTGGTTCTGGAATGGAGATGTTGAGCATTGAACAGTTTCCTGTTTGTCCACTAGACTAGTTCCGGACTAGCAAGAACCTTTTATTGGAGGGTGTTGTGCAACAATGCAGTAAGAAGGATAGAGGAAAGTGAGAGAATCATGCAAACTTGACACCAGTCCGCACTGAGTGGGGTTTCTCATCAACCGGTTGGTTAAGATTATAGCTTGCATGATTGCAGTTGATCATACAGTAACAGCAAGATGGAAGTGAATTTCTGCGGGTAGCCGAAGGGTTCCTCTGGACGCCAGTCTGTGAAGTTGAAAAGGGTCCAGTTTGGAGGTTGAATTAATATCTATACTGTAATTTGAACCAATCCATTCTGAATGTCACTGCTCACCCACTTAAATCTTCTCTCTGCGGGCCAGTGGTATAGTGGCATCCATACCAGATTTTGAGGTGAGTGGTCCTGTTTTCAAATCCATCTGGCTCCTTGCATGCTTTCCATTCGTGCTGGGCTTAGCATCGAGCTAGTACCTCGGCCTCAGTAAAAAACACATGCTAAAGAAACAGCAAGGTTGCTGCCCGACATGTCACCAGGTGTGGAGAGGAACTCAATACAATTAAAACCCCTTCTTTTACACAATCCCTGCTGTCTTTTGGTAACAGCCTTACAACAAAGAAACAAGCCCTTTGGCCTATCCAGTCTGTGCTGAACCATTAATCTGCCTAATTCCATTGACCTTCACCTGGAGCATAGCCTTCCATATCCCTTTCATTCATCTACCTATCAAAATTCCTCTGAAGTGTTGAAATTGATCACACATCCACCACTTCTGCTGGCAGCTCATTCCATAATCTCACCACCCTCCGAGTGAAGAAGTTTGCTTTGAATATTTCACCTTTCACCCAACCTCAGTGCAAAAAGCCTGCTTGCATTTACTCTATCTATCCTTATGAATTACTTTGAAGACCCCTCAAATTTTACCTGTTTCATTGGCCACTTCCTTTGCACATCTGCTTGCATTTTTTTTGTTCTGAAAACAGTCTGCATTTCTCGCCTTAATTTCCCTACCCTCCGGCTGTGGGGCTCTTCTTAAATTTCTTTCCTATGACATGGTATACAAAGTGCAGTATTATTCCATTATTTCTATCAGTTTTTGTGACCTCTGACCTTTCTAAGGCGTTTTTACTATGCATATTTGAAGCATTACCACTCTTAGGAATCGTGGCCCCAACTCCATCAGAACGAAACTGTTTTCAGTGGTATTGATTGAGTAAAGAAATATTGACTTGCGCATCAGGAGAAAAACCCGACTCTCAACGTTTGCACTGTTTTCTGCAGATGCGCTTAGATAAATATTTCAGCTGAAAGAACAATTAGGAATGAATGTGTGTGCCTCTGTTGGACAATGTCACTTGATAACATTATGGGAGCTTGTTTATATGGAACAGTTTTCCCCAAGTTGTGCGTAACCCAGGGATGACCGGCAGTCCATAAATAATTCATATCTTTATATCAAATAGACTAGATTACTGCAATGCTCTTCTTGCTGGCCTTCCAAAGCAATCTATTGACAAACTTCAACTCATTCAGAATGCCGCTGCTAGACTTAACTAAAACCAGGTTGAGGGAGCATATCACTCCCATCCTAACTACTCTTCATTGGCTTCCTGTATCCTTTAGAATTGTTTTTAAAATTATTTTACTTGTTTTTAAAGCTTTCAATGGTCTGGGACCAGAGTGCATCACAGAATCAGTTTTGTTTTATAATCCTGATGGAGCTCTCAGGTCATCTTTCGCTGGTCCCTTAAATTTAAGCAATCTCCCTCAAAAGGCAATCAGCAGGTCAATTTTTGAACCATACTGCTAAGCTGTAGAATTTAATACCTAAAACTATAAAGGATGCAAACTCAGTTGACACCAGCTCTAAACCTATTTATTTAACTTTGCTTTTAACTAATATCATTTTGTCTTTTAGTTTCATGTTTGAACTTTATCCATTGTAAAGCACTTTGAGCCACATTGCTTGCATGAAAAGTGCTCTATGTTACTTTTATTTTTTTCTCAGCTCGAGCTGGTAAAACTTCAGAGTTTGGCATAGCCAAGCCCATTCATTTGTCAATTGCTATGAATTTTCAGACTATTCTAGTGGTGTTTGGTATTGTGGCTTTTTGGAGATTTACATAAATAATGCTGTGTAGGCCTGTTTGTTTAATGCTATTTTGTAGTGACTTTAAGATGACATCAGTTGTAGATATTACTATCAGGACAATGTATACCCTGTTCATGTTCCATAGTCTTTCAATTTCATCCTTTAAATTCTGGTGCTTTTCCCGTATCGATTTCTGTGTGTTTGGAAGGGTTGTGTCTATTAAGTAAGTTGTTCTTGCTTGTTTATCCTGTGTTGGGTCTTTCCATAATGAGCCTGGATACACTATCTGCAATAATAATTGGCATGATATAATTTGCAAAACTCTGACTCTAAATCTGGATCAGGCTTGTACTTGTAGTAAGGTATAGTGTCTTTTATAAGTTTGTATTTTACAGTAAGATTTTGGTGAATGATGTTTGCCTCTTGATTGTTCCTGTGTAAGTAATCAGATTGTGTTAAACTGCTGCAGGATCCTGTAGTGTGTTGGATTGTTTCTGGGTTCTCTTGGTATTCTTTGCATTTATCATCTTGAATTTTTTGGTCTTTTGGTAGGTATTTTGTTAACCACCAAGTCTTGTATTGCCGCGGGGAACCCCTCAGTTTCTGGGAAGAGGCCTCCAACTCTGAGGCAGGCATTCGGTGCTTCCTTGTCGACATCTAGTCTGGTCAGATCATTGGAATGTCTTTCAAATGAAAATATATCCATTAATGTTTTATCTGACTGTTAGGTAATTTTTTTGTTATTACTCTTCCTTCTTCTGTCCTAGGTAGTGTTAATCTAAGTGTGTTCAAGTGCATGTAGTGTTTATTAAAATTTGTCATTTCAGTTCTTATTTTTCTTTGTAAATTTTCCAGATTGGTTTTGGACCAAGATATTATGCCAAAACAATACATTCATGTAGGTATAGCAAAAGTGTTTGTTGCCTTTGTTATATTTTTACTATTGAGCTCTGTTTGGCAGGTTTTCTTAAACATTGAAGTAAATTCTGTCAAAGTTTTTCCCTTTGTTGCACTATGATCTATTTTCTTTGCTTGTTGATATTCCAGGTGCATATGCATCATTTTCATCCATCAGTTGTGTTGTATCCTACTGCACTGTTTTGTATTCTATTAGCTGTATTGCACCTTTCTTCATGTTTAATGTTCTGCATTTATCTGGTCCAAAGTTTATGTTTATATTATTGGAAAATAGTTCTATTTGTATTAATTGCCTTAACTTTACTGAAGGAATCTATAATTTCAAATTGTCCATGTATAGAAGGTGTGTCAAGGTATAATTTGTTTGGTTGTCTCCAATTTGATACCCTGTTTTTGTCTGATTCAGTAAATTAGAGTGAGTTTAAAGCTAGACAGAATCCTCCCACCTTTCAAATCTACACCTCAGATTTTTTTCTCCAGTCCTGCTGAAGGGTTTCAGCCCAAAATGTCGACTGGACTCTTTTCCTAGATGCTACCTAGCCTGCTGAGTTCCTCCAACATTTTGTGTGTGTTGCTCAGATTTCCAGCATCTGCAGATTTTCTCTTGTTTATGAGAATCATAGCGAGTTGTCTTGGAAAACGCCTCAGTTTATTTTGATTGTTATTATTATATATTGCAATGGTGGTGGAGGAAATTATTATTCAGAGTAGTTAATAGAGGACTATGTATTGTACGATATAAAACAGGAAATGTGGAATATCGCCAAAACATCCTATATTCATTCAGAAATTTAAAAAATAGCACATCTTTCCAGTTCTGAAATGGCCATTGTTGTAACATGTGAACAGGCCAGTGCTGAATTGTCTTTTTATTCTGAGTTTAATGAACAATGGCAGAACAAGATATTATTTCTCTGCAAATTACTTGTCTTAATCTATTTTCCTGCACAAGAATTTGGAGCACGACTTCCATAATGTAGTTTCAGATGCAGAATTTGGAGAGGGTTAATTGAACAGGTAATATGTTACAAGTGATTAATAAAAGATAAATCCTATATCATCACATCTGATAGTTCTGGAGGAACAAACATAATGATTGATTGAGAAAGGAACGGAACACACTTCTCATTTTGCTCCTTTCTTATTGACCTTACATAGGATCTAATAACAATCTTGTTTAACAGCTGTTCTTACATGTGAGAGAAATGATTGACAGGAGAAGAGGATGTGTATTAGATGATCCGCTGATTGATTTTTCTCTGATAGTCACAGCATCAGTGTGAAACAATAGAATGGTGCAAGGAAATCAAAATCTTTGAGTATAAAACAGACAAGGACAAAAGTAAGGAAACATACATCAAGGGCAGAAGCTGCATTTTGTGATGAGAAACATTAAAGAAACTACCTAGTATAGAATAAAGTAAATATTAATTAAGGATTAATTGAATTTCTGTTTGCTGGAATTTGCTTGTTTGAAGGCTGTAAGTGTGTGCTTCAATACATACATAGTTATGTATCAAAGATCAGTTCTGACTTACAATGAATTCTAAGGTAAATTGCATTACATTCATTTTACAGTACAACACCAATACTTGCTAATCGGTTGATTTTAATCATCTTCATTCAACAACAGAGTACCTGGGCATGTTCAGATAGTTATCTGAAACAGTTCCATTCTCAAGTATCTAAAATTACTCCTGGAATTAAAAGAGAGACAAAACTCAAAAAATAAGAAGTGTTTACCTAAAAGAGGAATTCTGCGACCAGAGAGATGAACCTCATTAGTTTTCTTTCAAGGTAGGCAACATAAAAATAATTTAAATTGCTTTTATCCTTGGCATGGGTAAGGTAAATCTGTTCTGAACATAATGCTGGCACTTATCAAACTTTAAAAAAACAATATAAATCCAGATCATTGGCAAGACTGTCCTCAGCACTTGATCAGCTTGATGGAACACAGCCTGGCATGGGTGATGTCTGTTGGTGTGGGTTTCTGAGGTTGATATTCATGTCTTAACAGGAACCACTCAGCTGTAACACCAATAAATAATTCAAATGAGATCCCTCAGCTATCATGAAATTTGTGTGCATCAAGCAATTTGCTGGAGGAATTCCATGAGTCCTACTGTATCTATGGGGGGGGGGGGGTCGAGGATGAGGATGAAATTGTAGACATTTTGGATCACAATCCTGCTTCATTACTCCAGGTTCCAGCCTCTGTCTCTCCAATTTGTGTGCAAGCTGTTTTATCTATAACAAGAACTTGTTATATCCAGGATAGGCGGGAGGAGAAGATGGCAGTGCAACACAGCGTGCGCAGCTCTCTGGTGAAATGATATCGTATCTGTTAAATAGGGGCCGTGGACAATTCTGATTTGATGAAGACAGACGTGAGAGGAACATCTGGAGAAATTTCTGAAATGCCTGGTTCGCTGCTGTTGTTACTGTGCGATCAAGAATCCCCAGAGGGTAGGCCCCAAAATCCTCAGCTTTGCCTGCTGCTGGTGACCGAGGCTGAGGTCGAAGCGTTCGGATGGAGATGGTGCTCGGTACTCGGTGTCGGAGGGCTGATCAGAGCTCGAAGTTTTCGGACGACTCAGAGTCGGACTGTGGTCGGGCATGGAAGGGAGAGTTTTCTTCCTTCTCACGTCTGTGTGAGATGTGGGACTTTCGAGAGACTTTGAACTTTTTTACTGTGCCATGGACTGTTCTTCATCAAGTTATGGTATTGTTGCATTGTTGTAACTATATGTTATAATTATGTGGTTTTGTTAGTTTTTCAGTCTTGGTCTGTCCTGTGTTTTTGTGATATCACACCGGAGGAATATTGTATCATTTCTTAATGCATGCATTACTAAATGGCAATAAAAGAGGACTGCGTGTCCTCATAATCTAATCTAAAAAAAATAATCTAGTCTAATCTTTATATCACTCTGGTAACAAAACAAAGGCACATCACAGAAATATTAATTAATAAAAACAAGAAGCCATACAGAATACTTCCCCTCATTAGCCAGGGGAAACCATAGAAACTACAGCACAGAAACAGGCCTTTTGGCCCTTCTTGGCTGTGCCGAACCATTTTCTGCCTAATCCCACTGACCTGCACACGGACCATATCCCTCCATACACCTCCCATCCATGTATCTGTCCAATTTATTCTTAAATGTTAAAAAAGAACCCGCATTTACCACCTCATCTGGCAGCTCATTCCATACTCCCACCACTCTCTGTGTGAAGAAGCACCCCCCCCCCATGTTCCCTTTAAACTTTTCCCCCCTCACCCTTAACCCATGTCCTCTGGTTTTTTTCTCCCCTTGCCTCAGTGGAAGGAGCAAGGAGGGTATGTTTCAACTATATAAACACTGGTTACTCTATCACTAACACCAGAAAGTGCAGGTGCTGGAAATCTAAAGGAATACACACACAATGCTGGAGGAACTCAGCAGGTCAGGCAGCATCTCTGGAAATGAATTCACAGTTAATGTTTTGGGCTGAAGCACTTCTTCAGGACTAGAGAGGAAGTGGGAAGGCTCACTGGAGTTTTTGGTCACTGCAAACAGGAAGGACGGTGATTAGTCTGGAGAGTATTCAGAAAGTGAGATTCATCAGGATATTGCATAAGATGGAGGATTTCAGCTCCGGGGGAAGACTGTATAGGCTGAGTTTTTCTTGTACTGGAAGTGGATGAGGGATGACTTGATTAAACTACAAAATTAAAAAGGAATTCAAGAGAGCTAAAAAGTCATGAGGTTGCTCCAGCAAACAAGGTGAAGGAGAATCCTAAAGACTTCAGATTAAAAGCAAAAGGACAGCAAGAGACAAAACTAGTCTTCTGAAAGTTCAAAGTGGTAATTTATATGAGAGACAGAAAGAGATGGGGAGATCTTGTGGATTTTTTGCATCTGTATTTACTTGGGAGACAGAGTCCATAGATATGAGGCAATACAGCAGTGAGATCATAGACCCTATACAGATTACAGAGGAGGTGGTGATTGCTGTCTTGAGGCAAATTAAGATGGATAATTCCCCAGAGTATGACAGGATGTTCCCACAGACCCCATGAGTGGCTAGTGCAGAAATTGCAGGGGCCCCAGCAGAGATATTTAAAAGACAGAGCCACAGGTGAGGTACCAGAGGACTGAAGAATTGCTAATGTTGTTCACTGTTTAAGAAAGGCTCTAAAACTAAACCAGGAAATTATAGGCCAGTGAGTCTGACATCAGTAGTGGGAAAGTTATTGGAAGGTATTCCAAGGAATCAGATGAGCATTTGGATAGACATGGACTGATCAGGGATGGTCAGCATGGCTTTGTGCGTGGTAGTTCGTGCCTAACCAATCTTGGAGTTTTTGAGGAAGTTGCCAGGAAAGTGGATGAAGGCAAGGCAGTGGATGTTGTCTACATGAACTTTAGGCCTTTGACAAGATCCTGCATGAGAGATTGGTGGAGAAGATTCAGTCGCTCGGCATTCTAGATAAGGTAGTAAATTGGATTAGACACTAGCGGGACAAGCCAGAGATTGGTAGTGATGGTTGCCTCTCTAACTGCAGGCCTGTAACAAGTGGAATGCCGCAGGGATCAGTGCTGGGTCTGTTGTTGTTTGAAATCTATATCAACGATCTAAATGATCAGCAAATTGCAGATGACACCCTTATGTTACGTACCCCGTAACTGGGTTGCCAAACCAGCAGAAATGGATCACTCAGCTGGAGTCTGGATTACTAGAACTAAGAAAGTTTTATTAAAGAAACAAGCAACACAGTAATCGAAAGGATAATAAATGCAACAGTTCAGCAATGATAAACACACATGTGCACAGAATTAAGATAACAGCATCAATCAAGCTCTATCGTTGTCTAGGGGTAAATGACCAATTTCAAAGTGACACAAAAGTCCAGTTCGAATTAATAGTTCAGTTCGCAGTAATCGTTGCCATGGCCATGGACAACGTGGGGGGGGGTGGGAGAGAGAGAACGGGAACGACTGATCATTCAGACACGGCTTCCACTCACAGACCAGCGATATTGCTCACAAGCAGCTTTTGGGCGGGTCCTTGGTGATGTCACCTGAGGTCACTGACTGTGACCCCTCCTCCAGATGCAGTTCATCCTCTGCAGTGAACCCGGCACCCAGGCAAGGGTGGACACACACCGGGTTCCCGCTGATCGTACCTTTCCACCCTGTGCGTTTAAGGTCCGGTACTTCCCACAGACTCGTGAGAGGCGCACCGCTTCCAGGGTCTCGTTACTCAGGTGTCGTGTGTGTCCCGCCTTAGCGAACCTGTCCCTTTTTATACCCCTGCTGGGGTATCGCCTGTCCATCACTTCAAACAGTTCAGGGTTCAAAGGGGGAACCGCTCCAGACAGCGCTCTCTACACACCTCCAGATGCTGTTTCGTTGTGTCCCTTATCTCTCTCTTGAAGACAGGTGGCAGACCAACTGCTGATCACACAGGACAGCTAACATCTTATCTATATGTATTCTTGTCACAGGTAGTAAATTGGATTAGACACTAGCGGGACAAGCCAGAGATTGGTAGTGATGGTTGCCTCTCTAACTGCAGGCCTGTAACAAGTGGAATGCCGCAGGGATCAGTGCTGGGTCTGTTGTTGTTTGAAATCTATATCAATGATCTAAATGATCAGCAAATTGCAGATGACACCAAGATTTGGGGCATAGTGAACAGCGAGGAAGACCAACAAAGCTTTCATTGGGATCTGGACCAGCTGGAAAAAATGGCAGATTGAATTTAATGCAGAGTAGTTGCCCTTTGTGAGGATCATGCTTGAGGATCAGCAAGGCACTGAGCACTGCAGTAGAACAGAGGGATTTGAGAATACACACTCAGAGTTCCTTGAAAGTAATGTCACTTTTTTTTTGCACTTTGGGCTTCATAAATCAATGTATTAAGTACAGAAGTTGGAATGTTTTATTGAAATTGTGTGAGACATGGATGAGGTGTAATTTGAAGTATTGTATACAATTTTGGTCACCTATGTACATGAAATATGTCAATAAGTTTGAAAGTGCAGAGTAAAGTTACAAGAATGTTACCAGGACTTGAGCTGAGTTATAGAGGAAGATTGAATAGGTTAGGACATTATTCCCTAGACTGTAGAAGAATGAGGAGAGATTTGATAGATGTATACAAAATTATCAGCGGTTTAGATAGGATTAAGGGTAAAAGGTGAAATGTTTAAGGAGAACCTCTTCACTCAGCGAGTTGTGAGAATGTGGAAGAAGCTGCCAGTGGAATTGCGAACCCTATTTCTACTTTTAAGAGAAAATTGGGCAGGTATGTGGATGGAAGGAGTGTGGAAGGTTATGGTCTGGGTGGAGGTCAATGGGACTAGACATTAATAGTTTGGCACAGACTAGATGGGCTGAAGGGCCCATTTCTGTGCTGTAGCGTTCCATGACTCTTCCCATTTTCCATCAGTTTTGTAATTTAAGGTAATTTTGTCTTTCACTGTACTGCAACAAATTCAAATTTCATGTCATACATCAGTAATAATAATCTTCTGACAATATCCATCCACCAATAATTAGAAAGGTTACTAAAACTCCTCTCTAAAATATATAATGATCACACACGCCAGCTAAATTGGCTACATTAATTTCTTTGAAAATCTGAGTTGGTAAAACTTATTTTAAAGCTTTTAAAAGTGCCTTTATACCCAAAATATCCAGCTTCATTATTAAACAGTCCATGAAACCGTGAAGATCAGCCCCCATTAGTGGAATTTCCCAGTGGTGATAATTTCAAGAGCAAGACCTCTACTTTGGGGAGCTCATTCTTCCTGCATAATGTTTTTAACGCTAAAAAAAAACGGCATCGAGCTTCAACTTGCCTTGATGTAAATTGTGCTTAAAATTCTAGGGATTTTCTTTTTAGCTAGTCACACTCATTTTGGATGATGTGTGCCCAGTAAATAGTTTCAATTGGCAAGGCTAATTGGAAACTACTGGACACCTTATAATACACCAGTTTTGCATTAAAGATTTTCACACATCCATTTGCGTTTACTTACTCACACAATCTAGAACAAAGCCCATGTTTGCAAACAAGTACAGTCTGACAGCATTGAGCTCATTCTTGCCTGCATAGCTTTCAAGCTTGATAACAAATATACTTTGAACTTGCAATCTCTCTAACTCTTCCCACCTTGAACTTTTCCTTATCACTTCCATATCATCACTTCCTTCCGTTTCTAGTTTTAAATTGTGTATGTGTGTGTATATATATCCTTCCAGAAACCATAGAACTATAGGGAAGACAGGCGGCAGTGCTGGGTTCCCCCTCGTTGTTAGGTTTCCTGGTTTTTCCTTTGGCCTTTTTAAAGGCCCTATTGGTTTCCTTCACTTGTAGCCATTCTATACGAATATCGTGCGTAATCACCTTACACCCCAAATGCTGCTTCAGATACGTCGATGACACCTTCATAGTGTGGCCCCCAGGCACTCCCAACAGTTTCATGACCATCTGAACAGTATACACCCAAACATTCAGTTTAGGATGCAGATGGACAAGAATGGTTGCCTCCAGTTCCTGGATATTCTGGTACGAAGGAAACTCTCGGACATCGTGTCTATTGGAAACCCACTCACACGGACTTAGTACCTCAGCAATAACAGTCACCATCACGCCTCCCAACCTTTCTACTTTGATTAACAATGCAAAAACTATTTTGGACCCAGTGAGTCATCCTGAGGAAATAAGATGGTTACGCACGATGTTCCCACAGAATGGCTACAAAGTGAAGGAAATCAATTGGGCCTGTAAAAAGGGCTGACGGAAAAACTAGGAAACAAAAAAAAAAACGAGGAGGAACCTGGCACTACTGTCTATCTTCCCTATATTTCCAGGGTTTCTGCAAGGATTGCCAGGATCCTGAAGAAATACCAGATTAATACCATTCAGAAACCCGAAAGGAAGCTCAAATCACGAGGGTAAAAGATGAGCTGGGACTCAAGCTGCCTAGCGTTTACATGATTCCCCATGAATGCAGAGCAGCGTATATTGGCCAGACACAGTGGAAACCCACATCAAGGAGCACAGGAGGTGTATCTGTTTGGATTACCCGGAGAATTCGGCAGTAGCAGAACATTGCACTGGCAATGACCATAGGATTGTCTTCAACAGCGCAAAACTACTGTTCTGCGCCAATGGCATTTGGGACCGCCTGATAAAGGAAGCCATTGAAATAAGACTGGAGGAAAAGGATTTTAACAAAGATGAGGTCTTGTTCTATATAAGAACTGGAATTTGATTGTAAACAAGGTAGGAGAGCAGCAACCTGATTGAATGAGGACTAACCAATCAGGAGGGAGAGATAACGGGGATATAAATACCCGACCCAACATACCTGACTAGACATGTCAAGGCATCATCCTTGATGAAGCTAGAGTTTGTTCTCAAAAACATCGGTTACAATCAATCAACACACATCAAAGTTGCTGGTGAACGCAGCAGGACAGGCAGCATCTCTAGGAAGAGGTACAGTTGACGTTTCAGGCCGAGACCCTTCGTCAGGACTAACCGATGGAAGGGTTACAACTTTGATGTGTGTTGCTTGAATTTCCAGCATCTGCAGAATTCCTGTTGTTTGGGTTATAATCGATACCTGTAACCCGCTGGAAGTCCGAAAAGAGTTTATTAGTTGTATGTACTTGCACAATTTGTCTTGTGCAAATTGTTTGGTTATCAGTCTTTGGGTGTTGTTTTTCATTGATTCTATTGCTTTCCCTTGCTCTACTGTGAATGCCTGCAAGAAAATTAATCTCAAGGTAGTATATGATGTCCGTGTTGCCCTTAAGGCATTTATTTAACTTTATTAAATTTCCGCTTTAAATAATTTGTAACTATTTTCTAGTTAAAGTTAAAGGTTGATAACCACATTACAGTTTAACAAAAGGTAAAATTCATTGTCTCTGGTACATCACGGCATGTGATGATGTCACCTCCGGTTTCACCACGTCTTGTGGGTAACTTCCAGTTCAGAGAAAGAGAAGAGGTGGGGTCCTGCATGTGCAGCATGAACGTGAAAAGCTCCATGTCTACCCACAAAGAAACATTGTAGTAGCAACGGCTTTTCACCATACGATGTTAATGTGGAAGAGTGAACAGTAAATGGTTAACCTTACTACGACTCTTGTCTTCATTGGCTCCAGTTTAACTTGGTGTTTAGTCAAGAGTTTCAACACACTGCACGAGAACACTACGGTGAAAAGGTGGAATTATTAGATGTTTTGACAAGTGGTACTATGGCTTCACGATCAAGCACCAAGTCGTTTGCATCCAGCACCAAGAGCAGTAGGACGTTGGCAAGTGTCACTGCCCTTGCAAGAGCTAAAGCAGAAGCCGCCAAGGTGCGATTGTCTTACGCTAACCAAGAGGCTAAACTGAAAATGGAAAAGGCTGCCAGAGAAGCGGAAAACCAGTTGGAAAAGGCAAGGATAGATACAGAGTTAGAAGTACTGATGCTGCAGCGAGAAGCTGATGTGGCCGCGGTGGAAGCACAAGTATTGGAAAACGCTGAAGAAATGCATGTTCCAGACGAAGCAGGAAAATCTATGTCAGGAAGGGCCAAATTGGAATGCACCAGCGAATATGTCCAATCTCAAATTGACCTGCAGATTCATTCTCCTTCTCCATACCTGCCTGTTGGCGTCCCATCTCGTGGAATCACAGAGAAGCTTTGTTGCATCGCGTCCACCTGGGGAAGACCACTCACAAATGCAACCTTGCAACAAACTCAAGTGTGAAAGGGCTGACTACAAATACTTCCTGACACCAAACTTACCTGATCCAGCGAGAGCAGAGACAAAGGCTGAAGTCGGAACATCAAATCCCATCATGAACGTACATGCCCAATCATATGTCCCCCAACATATTCCCCCAGCTAGCACGTCACCTGCAGCAGAACCCTTGGCACAGTATTTAGTGCGACAAGACCTCATCAATTCAGGACTGTACCAGTTTGACGATAAGCCTGAAAATTACCGTGCGTGGTACTCATTCACCAATGCCACTGGCGGAGTCCAGCTCACAGCAATCCAACAGCTGGACCTTATGACTAAATGGCTGGGAAAGGAATCAGGTGAACAGGTGAAATGCATATGCTCAGTGTACGTCAACAACCCCAAGCTAGCCTTACACAAAGCATAGGAGAGACTTTGGGACTGCTATGTGGCCCCAGAAATTATTGAGAGGACGCTATTTCAACGACTTGACAATTTTCCTAGGGTGTCAGCCAAGGACCACACTAAATTATGAGAACTCGGAGATTTACTCATGGAGATTGGAGGTGCTAAAGAAGACGGCTATTTAACTGGCCTCTCGTATCTGGATACTTCACGCGGAATTGAACCAATTGTGGACAAACTTCCATTTGGGTTGCAGAAAAGGTGGGTGTCTATTGACTCAGGGTACAAGGAAGAGAACGGTGGTTGATTCCCTCCCTTTGAGTATTTTAGTAGGTTTGTGTGCAATGAGGTGAAGAAGCGAAACAATCCTAGCTTCATGAATGAAGGTAGCATTACAACTCACACCAAGCTAGTCAAATCCATTTTGAACAATTTTAACATCAATAAACCCATCTCAGTGCATAGAACCGAAGTCTCCGCAGCCAACGATGATCCTAGCAAGAATTCTCCATTGCACAACAAACCCCACCCCCTCAAAAATGCAGAATGTTTAGATACAAATCCTTTGACGAAAGAAAGGCGCTTCTCAAGAAAAAAATATGTTTAAGTGCTGTTCCTCTACCTCCTACCTCGCTAAAGAGTGTATGTTCCCCGTAAAGTGCTCAGAATGCAATAGCACTAATCACGATGGGGCCATGCATCCCAGCCCGTCACCGCAAACTGCCAAGGCTCCTCCGCTCCCGCAAGAGGATGGCGGGGAGGGAGAGGATCACTCCGATACAACTGTTGGCAGCTCGAGCTGCACAGAAGTTTGCAGTCCAGTTCGTGCTCAAAGATCTGCGTCACTAAGGTATACCCTAAGGGAGCCAAAGACAAGGCCATCAAAGCCTATGTAATTCTGGATGACCACAGCAACCGCTCACTAGTCAGACCAGAGTTCTTCGAGTTGTTCAGTGTAGAGAGTAATCCATTCCCATACTACCTCAGAACTTGCTCTGGCATCGCAGGAACATATGGCAGGAAGGCAGAAGGCTTCCAGCTTGAGTTGCTGGATGGCAAAGTCGTCATCAGTCTCCCTCCACTCTTAGAGTGCAATGAGATCTTAAATAACCGATCCGAGATTCCGATGCCAAGCGCAGTGCTGCCCCATCTCCACCACATTGCCAAGCATATCCCAGAACTGGATTCGGAAGCAGAAATACTCCTGCTACTTGGAAGAGACATTCTTAGGGTGCACAAAATCAGGCAGCAGGTCAATGGAGCATACGACGCCCCCTTTGCCTAACGTCTAGATCTGGGTTGGGTGATGATAGGGGAGGTGTGCCTTGGCAACGTACACAAGCCCAACAGTAAACACGCTCAAGACTAATTTGCTAGAGAGTGACCGCCATTCAATTTTTCAGCCCTGCACAAGCTTCATGTGTATCAAGGAAGCACAACAAAACTTTAACAAGCTTAGTAAAGTAACTGAGACGACACTGGGACAGTCAGTCTTCGCTCAAACTGAGCACGATAATAAACTTGCACCATCAGTGGAAGACGCCAGCTTCTTAAAAATAATGGACACAAAGGTTCTTAGAGATGAAGCAAACAATTGGGTTGCCCCACTACCATTCAGAGAACCGCGTCAGCGCTTGCCAAACAACAAAGAGCAGGCAGTCAACCGGTTCACATCTTTACAATGAACCCTGAAAAGGAAACCAGAGATGCAGCAACAGTACATAGAATTCATGGAGAAGATCTTCGCTAATGGGCAATGCCTTCCTCCGTTTTTTATAGCACAAGGACAATGACACCAAGGAAGTCATTGAGTACCGGATGAAGGTCCACGTTTTCGGCAATAGTCCATCTCCTGCCATGGCCATCTACGGGCTGTGAAAAGCCATCAGAGCATGGAGCATGGTGATGACACCGTTAATTTTATGGAAAGACACTTCCACATCGATGACTGCTTGATATCGGTACAGAAAGAAGCTGAAGCAATCGATCTGCTCCAACGAACATAGGCCTCACTTGCTGAGCCAAACCTCTGCTTGCACAAGTTTGCATCAAACTGTCAGGCAGTCATGGAGGCCTTCACACCTGATGACTGTGCTCCAGCGATCAAGGACCTAGATCTAGGTGGAGAAACTATACCCACACAAAGGAGTTTGGGTCACCTTTGGGAGATCATGACCGACACATTCACGTTCTCCGTGCCAACCACCAACAAACCATTCACCCGCCATGAAGTTTTCTCCACTGTCAACAGTGTTTTCAATCCCCTGAGTCTACTGGCACTGGTTACGAACCAGGGAAGAGCCCTCCTCCTCAGAGATCTTACTTCCAAGCTCTCCGGCTGGGACACTCTGCTACCAGAAGACAAGCTAAGCAGATGGGAAGCTTGGAGAGTTTCACTTCAAGACCTAAGACAGCTTCATGTCCCACATGGTGTTCCCTGCTCTCAGAAACCAGCCAAAGCAATAGAAACCTGGATTGGTCATCACAAGGAAGAACGAGCACAATACTTTGAGAACCTGGTATCCAGTTTAAAGGAAGTTGGTGAAATTGTCCATATTTACCTGATTGGAAAAGAAGACACTCGGACACACTCACTGGCAGTTTCTTTGCACTGTGATGATGATGCTATCAGTGTCAGTGGGCAAAATTGATGGCGCCAGCTGATTACTGCTGCATGCAAGCATGGAAGTGACCTGTATGTGGTATGTGGCCCCATCCCACAATGGATGTGGAAGTGCAACATGGAGACAATGGATTGGGAACAATACGCATCACTGCCAAGAGATCGTCTTCAGCACATGCTTGTATTCATCCCAAGTGAAGATGCCATTTAGTCATTGGGTGGGAAAACCCTTCAGGATACACCTTCTAGTTCTGTCATTATTATGTGGTCTGTGATAATGTGTGGGTTGAAACTAATCAGCTGGAGACTGCAGTGTCTTGTGCTGCTGGTGTTAACCTTAATAGAACTATTTATCTACTGGGTGGGGAAGAGAATGACCTGGACTTTACCAAACCACCCTGTCTCATTCAGTGTTTTGACACACGTTCCAGGACATGCCAGTTAAAGTCATATCTCCTCCCTTTTTGTGGGCCATAGGCATGCTACTATTCACAAGGACCTGATTTTTATAGTAGCTGAGGGAGATTCTCTGGTATGTTACAATCCACTGCTTGACAGCTTCATCAGACTGCGCTTCCCAGAGGTTTGGAGTCATGTGCCCTCCCTGTGGAAGATTGCATGCTGCAGCGGGTGTATTTAAGTTTTTAGCTTGAGTGTAAAAAGGGTGATGCCGAAACATTAAAACTGAACTCAGCCACATCTGTAGTATCAGTGATAAGTGGAATTGAGATATTGCTGACAAATTGGCAATTTGTTTTGGTGTGATTCTAACCAAGTACAGTAAACTGCAGTTTTTATGACTTAATTTGTTGAGGGCACAGTTATTTTTTTAAACATCTGCAGATGACAACAAAATTTCAGTACTACGTTTGTTTTTTAAGACATTAATTGACCTAAACAATGTCAAATTATTGTCATGTTCTATTCCAGACCAAGACCAGTTGCAGAGGTCGTTCTACTTCTACCTAAAGACTGATCTAGAGACTGTTCTATACCATGTTCATAGTGACCTTACAAAGGTCAGGCGGGGAGTGTGTTGTCCTTAAGGTATTTATTTAGCTTCATTAAATTTCTGCTTTAAGTAATTTGTTTGTAGCTATTTTCTAGTTAAGGTTAAAGGTTTACCTACATGCTGAGATCAAAGTTCATGATCTCTGGGTTATTCAATAGTCATTTGGCCACACCTTGTTCTTATGTGGCTGCATCCAAGGTAACTTCGCTAATCTTTGCATTACAAAGGAGAGCGACCACGTTACAGTTTAACGAAACGTAAAGTTCATTGTCTATGGTACATCGCAGCATGTGATGACGTCAACTCCGGTTTTGCTGTGTCTTGTGGGTAACTTCCGGTTCGGAGAAGGAGAAAAGGTGGGGTCCCGCACGTGCAGCATGAACGTGAAAAGCTCCATGTCTACCCACAAAGAAACATTGTAGAAGCAACACCTTTTCACTATACGATGTTAATGTGGAAGAGTGAACAGTAAGTGGTTAATTTTACTACGACTGTCTTCATTGGCTCCGATTTAACTTGGTGTTTAGTCAGAGTTTCAACACACTGCATGAGAACACTACAATGTCACATACATTCTTAGATAATAAATCTCCTTTGAATTTTTCTGTCAACACTACTAAGCCATTTTATTTGGTTTGCAATCTTCAAATTGTCTGCCATGCTTTCTGCTTAACATCAGAGATCGCATTTCAAGATGTACTCGATTGAGGTCATGAAATGGAGTTTCAGAAGTTAGTCTTATTTTCTATATTTATTTGTCTATGCTGGAGTCCTACACTTCAGTCTCCTAAAGATTACTCTATCCTGGATGTCACTGAAGAAGTGCCTATTCACTTCCATTAATGCCGAGTTCCTCCAGCTTTTTGTGTGTGGTGCTTTGGACTTCCAGCATCAGCAGAATTTTTTGTGTTTACGATTGGTCGCTCTCCTTCGTAATGCAAAGATTAGCAAAGTTACCTTGGATGCAGCCACATAAGAACAAGGTGTAGCCAAGTGACTATTGAATAACCCAGAGGTCACGAACTTGCATCTCAGCATGTAGGTAAATGTGGGCATTTGTGAGATACCCCCAAAAATGTGGATGGAAACTGTTTCTCAACAAATATAATGCATTTCGGAATCAGAATTAAGTTTATTGTCACCAATATTAGTCATGAAATTGGTTGTTTTTATCCGCAGTACAGTGCAGGCATAGCTAGTTACAGTAAAAAAACAGTGTGAAAGAGGACTAGTGGGACAGTGTTCGTGGACCATTCAGAAATGTGATAGTGGAGGAGAAGTTGTTCCTAAAACATTGAGTGTCTGTCTTCAGGCTGCAGTACTTCTTCCCTAATAGTAGTAATGGGTAGAGGGCATGTTCTTGATGATGGCTGCTGCCTTCTTGAGGCATTGCCTTTTGAAACTGTCTCTGTGGTGGGAGGGTTGTGCTTGTGATGCAGCTGGGGAGTGGGAACCAAACTGAAGTGATGGAGGAAAGGGAGGTTGGCTCACAAATAGAGGAAGTTTGGAGACAGTGTGAAAAGAATGATAGGCAGGTGATAGGGAGGGATGCTCTCAGTCCGATGGTTTGAGATGTGTCTATTTTAATGCAAGGAGTATCATGAGTATCAAGAAACTGGAATAGCATATATGGAAGGAAGGGAAACATACAGAGATTAAAGAGGAGGAGGTGCTTGCTGCCTTACAGCCAATAAAGGTAGATAAATCCCCCGGGCCTGACATGATATTTCCTTGGACCTTGAGAGAGAGTAGCGTAGAAATTGTAGGGGCCCTGGCAGAAATATTTAAAATGTCCTTAGCCACAGGTATGGTGCTGTAGGATTGGAGGGTAGCTCATGTTGTTCCATTGTTTAAAAAAGGCTCCAAAAGTAAACCAGGTAATTACAGGCCGGTGAGCCTGACATCAGTAGTAGGTAAATTATTGGAAAGTGTTCTGAGAGATGGGATATACAAGTATTTGGACAGCCAAAGGCTGATTAAGGATAGTCGGCATAGCTGTGTGCGTCGCAGATCGTGTTTAATGAATCTTGTAGAGTTTTTTGAGGAGGTTACCAATAAAGTTGATGAAGGAAAGGCTGTGGATGTTGTCTATATGGACTTCAGTAAGGCCTTTGACAAGGTCCCACATGGGAGGTTAGTTCAGAAGGTTCAGACACTAGGTATCCACGGAGAGGTTGTAAACTGGATTTGAAACTGGCTGTGTGGGAGAAGACAGAGTGGTAGTGGATGATTGCTTATCAGACTGGAGACCTGTGACTAGTGGTGTGCCTCAAGGATCCGTGCTGGGACCATTGTTGTTTGTTGTCTATATCAATGATCTAGATAATGTGGTAAATTGGATCAGCAAATTTGCTGATAACACTAAGATTGGAGGCGTTGTGGACGGCGAGGAAGGCTTTCAAAGCTTGCAGAGGGATCTGGACCAAGTGGAAAAATGGGCCAGAAAATGGCAGATGGAACTTAATGCAGACAAGTGTGAGGTGTTGCATTTTAGAAGGACAAATCAAGGTAGGACATACACAATAAATGGTAGGGCACTGAGGAGTGCGGAGGAACAAAGAGATCTGGGAGTTCAGAAACATAATTCCCTGAAAGTGGTGTCATAGGTAGACAGGGTTGTAAAGAAGGCTTTTGGCATCCTGGCATTCATAAATCAAAGTATTGAGTATAGGAGTTGGGATGTTATAGGGAGGTTGTATAAGACATTGGTGAGGCCAAGTTTGGAGTATTGTGTACGGTTCTGGTCACCTAACTATAAAAAGGATATCAGTAAGATTGAAGGAATGCAGAGAAGATTTAGTAGAATGTTGCCGGGTCTTCAGGAGTTGAGTTACAGGGAAAGATTGAACAGGTTAGGACTTTATTCCTTGGAGCGTAGAAGAATGAGGGGAGACTTGATAGAGGTTTACAAAATTGTGAGGGGTTTAGACAGAGTAAATGTGAATAGGCTCTTTCCACTTAGATTAGGAGAGATAAATACGAGAGGACATGGCTTTAGGGTGAAAGGGGAACGGTTTAGGGGGAACATCAGGGGAAACTTCTTCACTCAGAGAGTGGTGGGAGTGTGGAATGAGCTGCCATCTGACGTGGTAAATAAATTGGATAGGTACATGGATGGGAGAGGTCTGGAGGGTTATGGACTGGCTGCAGGTCAGTGGGACTGGTGGAATAATATTTTGGCACAGACTAGAAGGGCAGAATGGCCTGTTTTCTGTGCTGTAGTGTTCTATGGAATAAAACAGATGAGCTTAGAGTGTGGATCAGCACTTGGAGCTATGATGTTGTGGCCATTACAGAGACTTGGATGGTGCAGGGGCAGGAATAGCTAATTCATGTGCCAGGCTTTAGATGTTTCAGAAAAGAGAGGGAGGGAGGCAAAAGAGGAGGAGGCATGGCACTGCTGATCAGAGATAGTGTCATGGCTGCAGAAAAGGAGGAAGTCATGGAAGGGTTGTCTACGGAGTCTCTGTGGGTGGAAGTTAGGAATAGGAAGGGGTCACTATCTCTACTGGGTGTTTCTTTATGGACCACCAAATAGTAACAGGAATATCGAGGCACAGATAGGGAGACAGATTCTGGAAAGGTGTAATAATAACAGTGTTGTCGTGGTGAGAGATTTTAATTTCCCGAATATCGATTGGCATCTCCCTAGAGTGAGGGGTTTAGATGGGGTAGAGTTTGTTAGGTGTGTTCAGGAAGGTTTCTTGACACAATATGTAAATAAACCTACAAGAGGAGAGGCTGTACTTGACCTGGTACAGTATTGGGAAATGAACCTGGTCAGATGTCAGGTCTCTCAGTAGGAGAGCATTTTGGAGATGGTGATCACAATTCTATCTCCTTTACCATAGCATTGGAAAGGGATAGGAACAGAGAAGTTAGGGAAACATTTAATTGTAGCAAGGGGAACTATGAGGCTATCAGGCAGGAACTTGGAAGCATAAATTGGAAACAGATGTTCTCGGGGGAAATGTATAGAAGAAATGTGACAAATGTTCAGGGGATATTTGCGAGAGGTTCTGAGTAGGTACGTTCCAATGAGTCATGAAAAGGATGGTAGGGTACGAGATCCGTGGTGCATAACGGCTGTTGTAAATCTAGTCAGGAAAAAAAGAAGAGCTTACGAAAGGTTCAAGAATCTAGGTAATGATATGAATCTAGAAGATTATAAGGCCAGCAGGAAGGAGCTTAAGAATGAAATTAGGAGAGGCAGAAGAGGCCATGAGAAGGCCTTGGTGGACAGGAAGAAGGAAAAACCCCCAGGCATTCTACAACTATGTGAAGAGCAAGTGGATAAGACCTGAGAGAATAGGACCAATCAAGTGTGACAGTGGAAAAGTGTGTTGATGGAACCGGAGGAAATAGCAAAGGTACTTAATGAATACTTTGCTTCAGTATTCACTATGGAAAAGGATCTTGGCGATTGTAGGGATGACTTGCAGTGGACTGAAAAGCTTGAGAATATAGATATTAAGAAAGAAGATGTGCTGGGGCTTTTGGAAAGTATCAAGTTGAATAAGTTACCGGGACCAGAAGGGATGTACCCCAGGCTACCGTTGGAAGCAAGGGAGGAGATTGCTGAGCTTCTGGCAATGATCTTTGCATCATCAAAGGGGACAGGAGAGGTTCCATAGGATTGGAGGGTCGCAGATGTTATTCCCTTATTCAAGAAAGGGAGTAGGGAATAGCCCAGGAAATGATAGACCAGTGAGTCTTACTTCAGTGGTTGGTAAGTTGATAGAGAAGATCCTGACAGGCAGGATTTATGAACATTGGGAAAGGGATAATATGATTAGGAATAGTCAGCATGGGTTTGTCAAAGGCAGGTCGTGCCTTACGAGCCTGATTGAATTTTTTGAGGATGTGTCTAAGCACGTTGATGAAGGTAGAGCCGTAGATGTAGTGTATATGGATTTTAGCAAGGCATTTGATAAGGTACCCCCATGCAAAGCTTATTGAGAAAGTAAGGAGGCATGGGATCCAAGGCGGCATTGCTTTGTGGATCCAGAACTGGCTTGCCCACAGAAGGCAAAGAGTGGTTGTAGACGGGTCATATTCTGCATGGAGGCTGGTGACCAGTGATGTGCCTCAGGGATCTGTTCTGGGACTTCTACTCTTTGTGATTTTTATAAATGACTTGGATGAGGAAGTGGAGGGGTGGGTTAGTAAATTTGCTGATGACACAAAGGTTGGGTGTGTCGTGGATAGTATGGAGGGCTGTCAGAGGTTACAACGGGACACTGATAGGATGCAAAACTGGGCTGAGAAGTGGCAGATGGAGTTCAACCCAGATAAGTGTGAGGTGGTTCATTTTGGTAAGTGAAATATGATGGCAAAATATAGTATTAATGGTAAGACTCTTGGCAGTGTGGAGGATCAGAGGGATCTTGGGGTCCGAGTCCATTGGACACTCAAAGCTGCTATGTAGGTTGACTCTGTGGTTAAGAAGGCATATGGTACATTGGCCTTCATCAATCGTGGGACTGAGTTTAAGAGCTGAGAGGTAATGTTGCAGCTATATAGGACCCTGTCAGACCCCACTTGGAGTACTGTACCCAGTTCTGATCGCCTCACTATAGGAAGCACGTGGAAACCATAGAAAGGGTGCAGTGGAGATTTACAAGGATGTTGTCTGGATTGGGGAGCATTCCTTATGAGAATAGGTCCAGTGAACTCGGCCTTTTCTCTTTGGAGCGACTGAGGATGAGATGTGACTTGATAAAGATGTACAAGATAATGAGAGGCGTTGATTGTGTGGATATTCAGAGGCTTTTCCCTAAGGCTGAAATGGTTATTACAAGAGGGCATAGTTTTAAGGTGCTTGGAAGTAGGTACCGAGGAGATATCAGGGGTAAGTTTTTTACATAGAGAGTGGTGAGTGTGTGGAATGGGCTGCCGATGGTGGTGTTGGAGGCAGATATGATAGGGTCTTTTAAGAGTCTCCTGGATGGCTACATGGAGCTTAGAAGAATAGAGGGCTGATGGTAAAGCCTAGGTAGATCTAAGGTAGGGATATGTTTGGCACAGTTTTGTTGGCCGAAGGACCTGTATTGTGATGAATGTTTTCTATGTTTCTATGAATCTACAACCCTCTGTAGGCTCTTATGATCTTGTGCATTGGGGCCGCTAAACCAGGTGATGATGCAGTTAGTCAGATTGCTCTCCACAGTACATCTGTGCAATTTTGTTGGTGTATTTTGGAACATACCAGATCTCGGCAAACTCCTCATGATGTATGCAACACACACAAAATGCTGGGGTACTCAGCAAGCCATGCGACATCTATGGGAAACTGTAAACAGTCGATGTTTTGGGTCAAGATGCTACATCAGGACTGGAAAAAAAAGATTGTGTACTTTCATCATGATGACATTAATATGATAGACCAGGACAGATCCTCTGAGATGTTAATGTCCAGGAATTTGAAACTGCTTACTCTTTCTACCAGTGACCTCCTACCGAGGGTTGGTGACTGTTATCTAATCGGTTAACAGAATAGAATTTGGTGCAGGATTATGTTATTTGGACCCCCGAGCTTGCACGGTGATTCAGTAAGCTCATGGCTATTTGAACTTGGTCTCAACACCCAAAAATCCTTTTATATCCCTTCATCAATAAATTACCATAACCTGGAATATATTCAAAGAGTCACCATCAACAACTATTTGCAGTAAAGAATTCCAATAGTTTATGATCTTTTGGAAAAAAATAAACACAAGAGATTCTGCAGATGCTGGAAATCCAAAGGAACAGATACAAGATTTTGGAGGAACTCAGCAGGTCAGGCAGGGTCTAAGAAAAAGAATAAACAGTTGATGTTTCTGGACAAGACACTCATCATGAAAGGATGGAGGAAGGTGCTAATAAAAACAGTGAAGCGAGGAGGAGGAGGACAACCAGGGTTCCCAAGCTGAGGTCCATGGACCCCTTGGTCAATGGTAGGGGTCCATGGCATATAAAGGTTGGGAACCCTGAGCTACAAGGTGATAGACGAAGCTGTGAGGGTGGAGGAGGGGAAGTGAAGTAAGAATCTAGGAGATGATAGGTGGAAAAGATAAAGGGCTGGAGAGGAAGGAATCTGATAGGACAGGAGCTTGGATCATGGGAGAAAGGGGAGGAGGAGGGACATCAGGGTGAGGTGCTCGACAGGTGAGAAGAGTTAAGAGGCCAGAGTGGGGAATGGAAGAGTGAATGAGGAGGGAAATTTGTGAATGTTATTGTGAAAACAATGACTCCTCCTCCTCCCCCCCCTTAAATGATTAGTTCTTCATTATGAAATTATACCTACTCAATGTTTCAGAAGACGAAACAGTATCTCAGCATCTATCCTGTCACGGCCTCTAAAACTTGACCTATTTCATCAAGAACATGGAATATTGTATTCTTCTGTTTAAAAAAAAATCCTTTAAATCTATTCAGGTCAGTCCTGATAAAGGGTCTTGACTCGAAGCATAAACTGCTCATTTCCCCCATGACGCTGCCTGACCTACTGAGTTTTTCCAGCTCCTTTGTGAGGTTAGACCACAAGATCATTAGACATGGGAGCAGAATTAGGCCATTCAACCAATCGAGTCTGCTCCAGTATTCTATCACGGTTATTTATTATTTGTCTCAGCCCCATTCTCCTGCCTTCTGCCATAACTTTTGCCACCCTGATAATCAAGAACTGTTTTAAATATACCCAATGACTTGTCCCCCACTGCTGTCTGTGGCAATAAATTCCACAGATTCACCACCGTCTGGCTAAAGAAATTCATCCTCATGTCCATTCTAAAGGGACTTGCTTGTATTCTGAGGCTGTGCCTTCTGGTCCTGGACTCTGCCTTGCCACCTCTACTCTCTCTAGGCCTTTCAATATGTGATTGGTTTCAATGAAATTCTCAACTCCAGTAAGCACAGGCCCGGAACCATCACATGCACCTCATACATTAACCCTTTCATTCCTGGAATCATTCTCATAAACTTCCTCTGGACTCTCCAATGTCAGCACATCCTTTTTCCAATAATGGGCCCAAAAGCTCTAACAGTATTCCAGCATCTGCAGTCTCTTGTGTCTCATTTTCTCTGAGGAATCATCCTCTCAAACATTTCTCTGAATTGTGTCCTTAAATCCTTCCCATAAAATATATTGTTAAAATAAGAAGGCTAAGATATTTTTATATATACAGATTTCAAAAAACTAGCTGCCAAAGGAGTCATATTTCACACTCCCATTCCTATTCCAACATGTCAGTCGATGGTCTCCTCTTGTGCCAAGATGGGGCCACCCTCTGGGTGGAGGAGCAACAGTTTATAATCCTTCTAGGTAGCCTCCAACCTAATGGCATGGATATCAATTTCTCCTGGTAAAAAAAACCCTCCCTTCTCCCTCTTTTTCTGTTCTCTACTCTGACCTTCTACCTCTTCTCACTTCTCCCTTGGTCCCTTTCTCCTATGGTCTATTCCCTTCTCCTATCAGATTCCACCTTCTCCAGCCTTTTATCTTTCCTAATCATCTGGCTTCACCTGTCACCTTCTATCTATCCTCCTCTCCATCCCCCATCTTTTTATTCTGGTGTCTTCTCCCTTCCTTTCCGGTCCTGGGGAAGGTTTCAGCCTGAAACGTCACCTGTTAATTCATTTCCATTGATGCTGCCTGAGATGTGTGTGTTGCAAAGGAGTCAAATTGTTTCTGATGTATAAACCCTGCAGAGTTCTATTTCAATCCGTCGAGTATGATGTTATAGCAACAACAATTTGGCAGAACACGGAGTAAGTTCGGAATTATATTATGTCATTTACCCAAAGGCAAAAACAGTTAAACTATTTTGCAATTCTGCTTTTGAATTAATCCCATGATTTACATTTTCTGTTGTACTTAACTGATCATTTTCAATGAGAAAATGTCCTTTTTCAGTATATTCAGAAATTATCAAAGTGCTAAAAATGAATAGGTAACTGTTTTAGTTCATTTCCAGTAATTTCAGAATGATCTTTGCTTTGACATTATTCTCTTACGCCGTTATTCTTATGAAACAGTGGCTGCATTCTCTAACTATGAAGGCAATTCACTTGAAGTTGTCAGGAGATTTGGGCAGATCAAAATGTTAAAACGTTCGTCAATAGATTTAAGTGACCTCTTAATATGTGATTCTTCCAAAGCCTCTGTAGTTAGTCTGCTTGTGATTCCTTTCAAAAAGACTTAAATATGTCTTTTAAAAAACAATTACATGCTGCTCTATACAGTATAGGTAGCAAAGTCCTTTACAGTCTATGTAATAATGTGCCTGTTAACATTTGATTTAAAACCTGCATTGTTAGAACTTTTAAATAAGCAGAATATTCTTTGGAAGGTATTGCCATATAAATTTAGATATGTTTCTATTCAAAACAAGATTACATTGAAATATAACAATGACATCCTTGGCATATAATATAATTTTAATTAGCAAAGACATCATAAAATCATGCAGCAAAGAACATTTGGCCCATTAACTCTGCACTAGCTCCTTTAAGGTGTTGCACAATGGTTCTATTCCCTGGCTTTGGTACTATAGCCTGAATATACTGCTGTTTAAGTGTAGTGGTGTGATCACTGGAGTCGAGTATGATGTTCACCTAAGGGTTTGTCTCTAAGGGGTGCCTCTGTAGAGGCTGAACTGGGATCCACAGCTGGGATACTAGTGTGGATTCTCTTGATGGAGAATGCCTGTGTGTGATTGTGTTTAATGCAGGGAACCTGATGCACAGACAGCCACTAACCACCACACAGTCCTTAACAGACTGTGGTTTGGGTCCAGTGCCATGGAATTCAAGACAACTGGGGACTGTTCACAGCTGCAGCCTTCCTCTGTCTTCGCTGCTATTGTGATATGTCATCATCTTTCACCAGCTCCGCCGTTGAGATCTTGGTTTGATCAGTTTTTGTCTGGAACCTCCCCCTTTGACATACTGCCTACCAAGAGCTAAGCACCAAAGGGCTAAACTCCAGACAGCATCACTCTCTGGATCTCAGGAACTTACTAGCCTCTCCACCACAACAAGATGATGATCCTCAGAGGAGAATTTAAGTGTACATCCATTTTTTATATGAAAGTGAATATCGACTCAATTTCTTTTTCTTCCTCAGGTGGTATGTCACAGATCATAAAAACTTGTTAAATTGTTGCCGGTTTTCTCACATCAGTACCCTCTGAGTGCTGTCTAAACTACCCATGGAAAGCTCTTTGGTAACATTGTCAAATCACACATTATATTGAAATGACTTTTTTTTTCCTGTTTGCCATATGGAAAAGAACTACTTCATTCTTTTGATAATGAATTTGTCTCATTTCCAATAAACCAAATGTTGGAAGCATTCTTCATAGTTTGTGAACTTCGTTCAACACACTGCAGCAAATTTATTGATGTAAAGCAGAGAAACTCTGAACACAAGAAACTGGATGTTATGTAATTTTAGTTTTTTTTACTAAGTTGGATTATTTTTACTAAGTTGCAAAGTGCAGAATCAAATATCGCTGTGATGATTGTATGCTCTAGTATCAATTGTTTGGTGACAATAAAGTATAAAGTATTAAAAAAGAGATCTCAGTGTGGTTAAACTGAAATATGTACCAAGTATTCCTCTATCAGGAAACTTGCAACTCCTAAGATTAGAGAGTAGAATGCTGTTGATTTAATGCACAGACCATGCAACATACACTCAGTGGCCACTTCATTCTGCAAACTGTACACCTGCTCATTAATGCAAATACCTAATCAGCCAATCATGTGGCAGCAACTCAATGCATAAAAGCATGCAGATATGGTCAAGAGGTTCCATTGTTCAGACCAAGCGCCAGAATGGGAAAGAAATGTGATCTAAGTGACTTTGAGAGTGGAATGATTGATGGTGCTAGATAGGGTGGTTTGAGTATCTCAAAGTGCTGTTTTCCTGAGATATTTGTGGCAACAGCACAATACACTCTAGAGTTTACAGAGAATGGTGTGATAAACAAAATGCAGTGAGTAGCAGTTCTGTGGGCAAAAATGCTTTGTCAATGAAAGAAGTTAGAGGAGAATGGCCAGACTGGTTCCAACTGATAGGAAGGTGACAGTAACTCAAATAATCATGCATTATAACACAGGCGTACAGAACAGCATCTCTGAATGTACAGCACATCAAACCTTGAACTGGATAGGATACAAGAGCAGAATGCCATGACCATAGAATCAGTGGCCATTTAATTAGGTACAGGAAGTAGGTAATAACGTGATCACTGAGTGTATAGACAGCAGTAATTGGAGCCATTGGACTGAAAGATTAATGGTCAGTCCAAATAGAGGTTGATATTCTCATGTGTTTTCAGTGCTGGTAACTTCATATGAATTTCTTCCTTTATTGTGTAGCTTTGCCTAAAGTTCAGATGTAGGCGGGCCAACAGGGTGGATAGTACTTCAGTGTAATGCTCCTTCTGAAAGATCCAACACACCGAGGGGCAAGATAAATTGAATGATGGAGCAGACTTGATGGGCTGAATTTTTATTCTCTTCCTATGTCTAATGGTCTTGTTATTTTTCTTTTTCTTCTTCTTTCAACAACATGAACGTTTCTACTGATTTACTTACTGAATGATAACGGGCTGCAGGCATTCAGTGAGATTCCCAGACTGCTGAACTGACACAAATGGTGGAATTAACTGCAGGCATATTATTGCTGACTTAGAACTACGTTGGCATTCCTTCCTTGATGACAAGTCAAAATCCTGGAATTCCCTCACCAACAATATCGTTGGTGTGCCTTCATGAAATGAACTGTAGTACTTCAAGAGGTGACTTGTAATTAGGTAGGGGCGAGAAATACTGGTCTTGTCAGCGATCCACACAGCTCTTAACTGAATCTTCAGAAAAGGAGAATTATTTAAACATAAAGCTGTACAATCAATCTAAATCTACTGCAAGAACCACAAAACAGCAATGGAGTGAAATATATTTTACTAATATTTTTGTAGAAAATAAACAAGATCCTTCCCATTGCCAGTATGAGAAGTCAATATTTACATGCTGTTAAAATTGATGGCAAGTTCTTCCTTGGTGAAAGAATCACAGTTAAACCAGATAAAACAGACTTTTATGCTCTTTTCTTCTGAACCATCTGTCTGAACATAGGAGAATTCCTTAGAAAAGATTGTATTCTGCTACACTTTCCATTCCAGTTGCCTGTTGGATCCCTGTGGAAAATTCACTTTCTAGATGTTTGTTCCCTGTATTCCTGTGAGGCCTTAACTCAGCCCTGTTGTGTTGATGTCTCAGACTGGTGGTGTCTTACAACATGGAAAGATGTTCATCAAGTACCCAATCCCAATTATCAGCTCTTCACCTGTACACATGGTGATGACCACACACTCCCTGCTTATTGCAGATCCACTTGAAATGACCTTCATAGAACATAAAACATCACAGCACAGTACAGGCCCTTCGGCTGATATCGTTCGGCGGTTTTAGAGAGGATCGACCTTTATTGAATCTTCGTTCAAGAAAAAGTGACCTTCATTTTGAGATATCCTCTGCTAAAGTAGGAAGGATTGCACAGTGTCTATTCTCCAGAGGAAAAGGTCAGTTCCTTTAAACTGTTTTATTTCCAGCGTTGTGAATCCTGCGGGCAAGGCAGGTTCCGGCTGGGATCAGCAGTAATGTTACGTCTTCGAGGAATTCTTTACTTCAGGAAAGTCTCTCCTAATTGACTGTATAAGTCTCCTGGACTTTCGAATTTACCATTCTAAGAACTGTGTTCGAATTTACCACCTTAAGAACTGTTTTCGCATTTACCCTTTTAAGAACTGTTCCAGAGTTGCCATATAGCAGTTAACTTTCGGTTAAGTTAGTCGTTTAAATACATTTCGCTACTTTTGAGCAGAGTTTAATAAATGTTTGTTTGTTTTTATAAAACCTGACTCAATTCTATATTCATTGTTGCCGGTCACGTGACATAATTTGGGGGCTTGTATGGATTGTTCCAATTTTGAGCTTAAAGTGCTTGTTTAATTATCAACCTGATTTGGAAAAGGGAAATACCCAATTCTTTTGTTTGATTGGTCTGTAGGTGGTATTCGGCAGCAATGAATATTGACGACTTTATGGAATTTCCAGACCCGGAGTTTTTAGTGAAGATGAGAAAGGGTGAGTTATCCGAGATTGCTAGAAGGTTAGATCTTAAAGGAATTACGAAGCTTAAAACAAAGCCCGTAATTCAGAGAAAAATTGCGGAACATTATATAAGTTCGGGAAAGTTTGAGGAAGATGTGTTTGATATGTTTCCAATGAGTACACTGGAAATTAAGTTACATCTTGAACAGATAAAGTTTGAGAAATTTAAAGCGGAAATGGCCGAAAGAGAGGCAAATAAAAAGAGGGAGTTTGAACTAACGATGGAGAAATTAAGGATGGAAAATCATTCCTCTGGTTCTAGGAAACAGTTTATTGCTAGTAGAGAGGTTATTTTGGCTCCTCCGTTTAGTGAAACAGAAGTGGACAAATATTTCCAACATTTTGAAATTGTTGCTCTGATTTCAGAGTGGCCAAAAGATAAATGGCCAGTTACAAAGTGTAATTAGAGGCAAGGCACTACAAGTTTACACAGCTTTAACTGCTGAGCAAGCACTTGATTATGATATTGTGAAGCAGCATATATTGAAAGCGTATGAACTGGTTCCAGAAGCTTGTAGAGAAAGATTCAGAAATTTGAATAAACCTGTGGAAAAAACTTACGTGGAATTTGCCTACGAGAAATCTGTGTGTTTTGAGAGATGGGTTTCCTCTAAAAATGTGAATGGGGAGTATAATAAATTAAAAGAGTTGATTTCACTGGAGGAATTTAAAAGGAGCATTCCTGTTGAAGTGAGGACATACTTAAATGAAAGGGACCAGTGTCCCTTTGTAGGAGTCTGCTAAATTAGCTGATGAGTATGCTTTAATTCATAAAAGTAAATTTTCTCCAGGTAGAACTTTTAGAAGGAAAAATAGCACAGAGAGTCAAGGTAAACCAGAAATTAAATCTGAAGTTAGTGAGTAAGGTAAGGATGAAGGGAGACATGTGAAGGAAAGACATTTTGGTATAAACCTGGACATGTAGTAGCTAACTGTTTTTGATTGAAAAAGAAACAGAAGGAAGCAGTCCCAGACGCTTGTGTGCAGCATATTGAAACACCTGTAAATCCACAGAGTTCGATAAATACAAATGAAGCTTTGTCAGAGTCTGACCAAGTTAAGAGCAGGGTATGAACATTTTATAACCGAAGGATTTGTATCCTTGAAAGAGGGATCCAATCCAGTACCAATAAGAATCCTTAGAGACACTGGAGCTTCTCAATCACTAATGTTAGACAGTGTTCTAAAGTTTAGTGATGAGCCTGACATCGGTGAGGTAAACTATATAAGGGGAGTTGAGAGTGCCCTTATGCCGGTACATTTGCATAGAGTAAATTTAAGGTCGGGGTTAGTTACAGGGCCTGTTAAAGTAGGACTACAACCCAGTTTACCCATGAATGATGTTTCTTTATTGTTAGGGAATGACTTAGCGGATGGACAAATTTTTCCTGAAGTGCATTTGACAATAAAGCCTATTTCTGAGGAACCACAGAGGGATTCTAACACAGATTCTTTCTGTGTTATAACCTGAGCTATGGCTAAAAAGACTGATGTACAGGATGAGGTTGTTACCCATGACTGTTCAACTCAGGATTTGAATTTTGAATCTTACCTTGATTATTTGATCAAGATTATTGTAGTAAGTCTGACCATGAAAATTTGTATTTATCTTGGAAGGAGATGATAGCAGAGCAGAGTAGAGACCCTGAGATTATCAATTTAAAGGAACAAGCTCTTCTAGATAGTGAAATTGAGAAGGTGCCAGTAGGATACTATTTTGAAAAGGGAGTATTAATGAGGAAGTGGAGATCACCTACAATTCCTGCCAGTGAGGAATGGGAAGTTAATCACCAGGTAGTAGTTCCTAAAGTTTATTGAAATGAGATTTTATCTATGGCTCATAGTATGTCTTTGTGTGGCCATCAAGGTGTAAAGAAAACTATAAACAAGGTTCTTAGACATTTTTACTGGCCTAGTTTAAGAGAAGATGTGGCGACATTTTGTAGAACGTGTCATACTTATCAAATTGTGTGTCAACCTAATTAAGTTACTCCAGTAGCCCCACTGCAACTGATTCCAGCATTTGGTGAGCCGTCTTCCAAAATTATTATAGATTGTGTAGGCCCACAGCCAAAAACTAAAGCTGGCCATCAATATTTACTGACCATCATGTGCACAGTGTCTAGGTTTCCAGAGGCAATACCACTCAGGAATACAACAGCCAAAACTGTGACAAAGGCTCTTAAAAAATTCTTTACTTATTTTGGGTTGCCTAAAGAAATACAATTGGATCAAGGTAGTAATTTTATGTCCGGATTCTTTCAGCAGATAGTTTATAAACTGGGAGCTAAACAGATTACCTCATCTGCATATCATCCAGAGTCACAAGGAGCCTTGGAGAGATTCCATTCTACCTTTAAAACCATGATTAGGACGTTCTGTGTGGAAAATGAAAAGGACTGGGATGAAGGCGTACATTTACTACTTTTTGCAGTACGGGAGGCAGTACAGGAATCATTAGGTTTCAGTCCTTTTGAACTTGTGTTTGGGCATAGAGTTCGAGGACCTTTGGCCTTGTTGAACGAACAGTGGATTAATAAAGAGGTACGTACTAATTTGTTGGATTATGTTTTACAATTCAAGGAAAGATTACATAAAGCTTGTAGCTTAGCCAAGGAAAATTTAAAATCGGCTCAGGAGAAAATGAAAACTTGATATGATAAGGAAGCTAGGATGAGGTCATTTAAGCCTGGAGATAAGGTAAACACGAAGAAATCTGCAGATGCTGGAATTTCAAGCAACACACTTAAAAGTTGCTGGTGAACGCAGCAGGCCAGGCAGCATCTCTAGGAAGAGGTACAGTTGATGTTTTGGGCCGAGACGAAGGGTCTGTACCTCTGTACCAAATGTTGACTGTACCTCTTCCTAGAGATGCTGCCTGGCCTGCTGCGTTCACCAGCAACTTTTAAGTGTGTTGCTGGAGATAAGGTGTTGGTTCTTTTCCCGGTGCAAACGAATCCATTACAAGCTAAATTTCATGGTCCTTATGAGATTACATCTAAAGTAAATGATGTGGATTACGTGATAAAAAGCCCAGATCGAAGAAAGGCACACAGCTGTGTCATATAAATATGATAAAACTGTATTATGAGAAACAGGCTGCTACTATGACTGTTGTGGTCATATAATGAGTTTGATCCCACTGGGAACTTAATGGATGATTCATCTGAAACTCATTTTAAACTCATTTTAAACCAAACTCAACAGTTCTGGAAAATATTGATGAGAAATTAGCTCATTTACAGCCAGAGCAGAGAGAGCAAATGAAACAGTTAATTTTTAAATATAGAGATTTATTTTCAGATGTTCTTAGAAGAACCACCGTAGCTTCGCATGATATAGATGTTGGAGATGCAAAACCCATAAAACCCATAAAGCAGCATCCATATCAGATGAACAGGGAAAAATGTGAACTTGCTGAACAAGAAATTAAGTGTATGTTAGAGAATAATATTATTAGACCTTCTAATTCGAATTGGAGTTCATCGTGTGTTATGGTGCCTAAGCCAGACAATAGTGTTAGGTTTTGTACAGATTACGGGAAGGTAAATGCTGTGACAAAAACTAATGCATATCCAATCCCTAGGGTAGATGATTGTGTGGATAAAGTTGGACAAGCAAAGTTCCTTACAAAGATTGATTTGTTAAAAGGTTATTGGTGTGTTCCATTGACGGATAGAGGTAGAGAGATTTCTGCATTTGTAACCCCATCCGGGTTATATGAATATAATGTTCTTCCATTTAGGATGAAGAATGCACCAGGTACTTTCCAAAGGATGATTAGTAAGGTGATTCATGGGTTAAAAGATACAGATGCCTATATTGATGATTTAGTTACGGGAAATAATACTTGGAAAGCACATATTACTGCGGTGGAGAAACTATTCGAAGGACTTTCAAAAGCTAACTTAACTATTAACTTAGCTAAAAGTGAATTTGGTCATGCCGTGGTGACCTACCTTGGTTATGTTGTGGGTCAAGGAAAATTAGCTCCTGTTCAGGCAAAAGTTCAGGCAATTTTACAAGTACCCACTCCAACTGGTAAGAAAACTCTCAGAAGATTCTTGGGTATGGTAGGATATTACCAAAAATTTCGCAAGAATTTTGCGAACATTGCTCTTCCATTAACTAACCTCCTGAGGAAAAATGATAAGTTTGTTTGGACAGAGGTCTTTGATAAATTGAAAACTATACTATGCAGTCAACCTGTGCTCAAATCCCCTGACTTTGAAAAACCATTTTCATTAGCTGTAGATGCTAGTGATGAAGCTGCAGGAGCAGTGTTACTTCAAAGGGATGAGGGTGATGAAGTTGATCGTCCGGTAGCTTACTTTTCTAAGAAATTTAATGCCCATCAAAGAAATTAGTTAACTATAGAAAAGGAATTATTATCTCTTGTTTTGTCTTTACAACATTTTGACGTGTATGTTGGTACTATTCAGAAACCACTCATAGTTTACTCCAATCATAATCCGTTAGTGTTTTTGCGTAAGATGAAAAACAAAAATAGAAGATTACTAAATTGGAGTTTGATGTTACAGGAGTATAATATTTTGATAACTCATATCAAAGGTTAAGATAATGTGATCGCTGATTGTCTATCTAGATGTTAAATGTACAATGTAAATTTTTTCTATGGAGTGGTATCTTAACACTTGTAACACTCTTACTGTATATTAGTTTGCAAGCTGCTGTATGATAGTACTGTGTATATTATGTAAGCTGTAAATTTTATACATTTGTATTTTTCTTTGTAAATAGTTAATTGTTAAAATTTTGCTCCGAAAAGACCAGAATTTTTTTTTTGAAGGGAGGTGTTACATACCTCATGGATAACTTGTGACTGTCTTATGAGCATGATGTAACGGTCTAGCGGAGGTCACATGATGTAATTTTCCTGCCAGTGAGGTCACATGATGACCTGTTCTCAACAGGTATATAAAGGAGACCCTTGGTGTGATGCAGTTAGTTTTCAGTTTAGTTTTGTGTTAGTTACTCTGTATTGCTACGTATTCGTCTTATGTCATAGTTTTGTTCTAAAATGGAGTTCTACTTTCTATTGTAAGTAGTATTGGAGAGTGAGGAACTTACCAAAGTACAGGAATTTGCCGAGTCAAGTAAAGCAGATATTGTTTGGCGGTTTTGGAGAGGATCGACCTTTATTGAATCTTCGTTCAAGAAAAAGTGACCTGCATTTGAGATATCCTCTGCTAAAGTAGGAACGATTACGCAGTGTCTATTCTCCAGAGGAAAAGGTCAGATCATTTAAACCGCTTTATTTCCGTCGTCGGGAATCCTGCGGGCAAGGCAGGTTCCGGCTGGGATCAGCAGTAACGTCGAGTCTTCGAGGAATTATTTACTTCAGAAAAATCTCTTCTAATTGACTGTATAAAACTCTTCGACTTTCGAATTTACCATTCTAAGAACTGTTTTCGCATTTACCCTTTTAAGAACTGTTTCAGAGTTGCCGTATAGCAGTTAACTTCGCTATTTTTGAGCAGAGATTAATAAATGTTTCTTTGTTTTTATAAAACCTGACTCAATTCTATATTCATTGTTGCCGGTCATGTGACCATATAACCATATAACAATTACAACACGGAAACAGGCCATCTCGGCCCTTCTAGTCCATGCTGAACTCTTACTCTCACCTAGTCCCACCGACCTGTACTCGGCCCATAACCCTCCATTCCCTTCCCGTCCATATATCTATCCAATTTAACTGTAAACGACAACATCGAACCTGCCTCAACCACTTCTGCTGGAAGCTCATTCCACACAGCTACCACTCCCTGAATAAAGAAGCTCCCCCTCATGTTACCCCTAAATTTTTGCCCTTTAACTCTCAACACATGTCCTCTTGTTTGAATCTCCCCCATTCTCAATGGAAAAAGCCTATCCACGTCAACTCTATCAGTCCCCCTCATAATTTTAAACACCTCTATCAAGTCACCCCTCAACCTTCTACGCTCCAAAGAATAAAGACCTAACTTGTTCAACCTTTCTCTATAACTTAGGAGATGAAACCCCGGCAACATTTTAGTAAATTTCCTCAGTACTCTCTCAATTTTATTGACATCTTTCCTATAATTCGCTGACCAGAACTGTACACAATACTCCAAATTTGGTGTTACCAATGCTTTATACAATTTCAACATTACATCCCAGCTCCTATACTCAATGCTCTGATTAATAAAGGCCAGCATACCAAAAGCTTTCTTCACCACCCTATCCACATGAGATTCCACGTTCAGGGAACTATGCACCATTATTCCTAGATCCCTCTGTTCTACAGCATTCTTCAAAGCCCTACCATTTACCATGTATGTCCTATTTTGATTAGTCCTACCAAAATGTAGCACCTCACACTTTTCAGCATTAAACTCCATCTGCCATCTTTCAGCCCACTCTCCTAACTGGCCTAAATCTCTCTGCAAGCTTTGAAAACCTACTTCATTATCCACAACCCCACCTATCGTCTGCATACTTACTAATCCAATTTACTACCCCATCTTCCAGATCATTAATATATACGACAAACAACATTGGACCCAGTACAGATCCCTGAGGCACACCACTACACACCATCCTCCAATCTGACACACAGTTATCCACCACTACTCTCTGGCGTCTCCCATCCAGCCACTGCTGAATCTATTTTACTACTTCGATATTAATGCCTAACAATTGAACCTTCCTATCTAACCTTCCATGTGGAACCTTTCAAAGGCCTTACTGAAGTCCATATAGACAACATCCACCGCTTTACCTTTGTCAACTTTCCTAGTAACCTCATCAAAAAATTCAAAAAGATTTGTCAAACATGACCTTCCACGCACAAATCCATGTTGACTGTTCCTAATCAGACCCTGTCTATCCAGATAATTATATATACCATCTCTAAGAATACTTTCCATCAATTTACCCACCACTGACGTCAAACTCACAGGCTGATAATTGCTAGGATCACTCTTAGAACCCTTTTTAAACAATGGAATCACATGAGCAATACGCTAATCCTCCGGCACCATCCCCGTTTCTAATGATATTTGAAATATTTCTATCAGAGCCCCTGCTATTTCCATGCTAACTTCCCTCAAGGTCCTAGGGAATATCTTGCCCGGTCCCGGAGACTTATCCACGTTTATATTCCTTAAAAGCGCCAGCACTTCCTCTTCCTCTTCTTTAATCACCATCCTTTCCATAACTACCCTTCTTGTTTCATTTATCTTACACAATTCAATATCCTTCTCCTTAGTGAATACCGAAGAAAAGAAATTGTTCAAAATCTCCCCCGTCTCTTTTGGCTCCGCACATAGCCGTCCACTCTGATTCTCCATGGGACCAACTTTATCCCTCACTATCCTTTTGCTATTAATATAACTGTAGAAACCCTTTGGATTTATTTTCACCTTACTTGCCAAAGCAGCCTCGTATCTTCTTTTAGCTTTTCTAATTTCTTTCTTAAGATTCTTTTTACATTCTTTATATTCCTCGAGCACCTCATTAACTCCAAGCTGCCTATATTTATTGTAGATTCCTCTCTTTTTCCGAACCAAGTTTCCAATATCCCTTGAAAACCATGGCTCTCTCAAACTTTTAACCTTTCCTTTCAACCTAACAGGAACATAAAGATCCTGTACCCTCAGAATTTCACCTTTAAATGACCTCCATTTCTCTATTACATCCTTCCCATAAAAAAATGGTCCTGATCCACTCCTCAAAGTTAGTCTTTCTCCATAATTATATTGAAACTAATGATATTGTGATCACTGGACCCGAAGTGCTCCCCAACACATACCTTCGTCACCTGCCCTATCTCATTCCCTAACAGGAGATCCAACACTGCCCTTCTCTAGTTGGTACCTCTATGTATTGCTCCAAAAAACTATCTTGCACACATTTGACAAACCCCAAACCATCCAGCCCTTTTACAGAATGGGCTTCCCAGTCTATGTGTGGAAAATTAAAATCTCCCACAAAAGAGGTCCCAATGATCCAAAAACTTGAATCCCTGCCCCCTGCTCCAATCCCTCAGCCACGCATTTGGCCTCCACCTCATTGCATTCCTACTCTCACTGTCGCGTGGCACAGGCAGTAATCCCGAGATTACTACCTTTGTGGTCCTTTTTCTCAACTCCCTTCCTAACTCCCTATATACTACTTTCAGGAGCTCTTCCATTTTCCTACCTATGTCATTGGTACCTGTATGTACCACGACATCTGGCTCCTCACCCTCCCACTTCAGGATATCTTGGACGCGATCAGAAACATCCCGGACTCTGGCACCAGGGAGGCAAAATACCATCCGGGTCTCTGGACTGCATCCATAGAATCGCCTATCTGACCCCCTTACTATCGAGTCCCCTATTACTACTGCCCTTCTCTTCCTTTCCCTTCCCTTCTGAGGTACAGGGCCAGACTCTGTGCCGGAGGCACGGCCACTGTCGCTTCCCCCGGGTAAGCTGTCCCCCCCAACAGTACCCCAAACAGGAGTACTTATTGTCAAGGGGTACAGGCACTGGGGTACTCTCTAGTACCTGACTCTTCCTGTTCCCCCTGATGACACTCATATGGCACTAATGTGACACTCCTCACATTAGCCATTTCATCGTTGGGAAAAAGTCTCTGGCTGTCCACTCAGTCTATGCCTTTTACCATCTTGTACATCTCTATCAAGTCACTTCCCATCCTCCTTCACTCCAAAGAGAAAAGCTGGAGCTCACTTACCCTATCCTCATAAGACATGCTCTCTAATCCAGGCAGCATCCTGATAAATCTCCTCTGCATCATCTCCAAAGATTCCACATCCTTACCCTAACGAGGTGACCATTATTGAAACTTTAGTTTGATTTTCCCTAACCATCAGTATCACACCTTGAGATCAGCTAAATCGTTGATCTTTTGTAATGATAACTTGAACTCTTACTCACCTCAGGAAAACAAGGTAAATGTGTTTCGCAATCATGATGCTGGAGAGCTCTCAAACCACATCTACAGTGTGTGTCTAGTGTGCAGTGAGCAATAAAGATATGCTCAAACACTAATGTAATACTCACAAAATGCTGGAGGTACCCAGCAGGCCAGGCTGAATGAGCAACTGATCTATCAGGCCAAGACCCTTCATCAGGGCACATAAATACTCTCCTTCGATTCAGAAAGAAAAATCTTTAGTTAGAGGTCAGGGATATTTAGACAAACGTCTCTCTACCAGAATGAAAAATACGCTGCAGTTTATGATATTATCTGCAGAGCACTTGGGAATAAACATGGCAAATAAATCGCGTTTGTTTTCTATATGTAATCTGAGAGTGTCTTAATCTCTTGGTGGGAGAGCTCAATCATTTTTAGCCACAGCTGTGAATAGGTAGAACCTTCATTTTTCTGTCCTGTGCTCAAGTATTTTAAAAGTTATTGCTCAAGATTCCAAGCAAATTACTTCTCCAATTGAATAAGTGGATTTTGTAGAGATTGAAGAATGTAAAACCACTTATTTTTTGTTCCAGATGTTTCTTTATAATTCCCTGTTTTCCTCCTGACATTGAGCGAGATTGAATGATCAGCAGTAATGAAGAATTCACCACACCCTGCTGACATTGACCTAAATTTACTGGTCAGTAGTGGTGAAGAATTCACCACACCCTCCTGACATTGACCGAGATTGAATGGTCAGCAGTAAAGAAGAGGAACTTAGCACACTCCTCGAAGAAATCTGCCCTTAAAATTATCAGGATGCTCAAAAGTAAAATGGTTATAAGAGACCAAAGACAGGCACTTTAGTCCCTCGATATCCCTAACTTCTAATGATTTCTGCCCCCTTCCCCTTCTCTCTTCTTCCATTCACCTGATGGATCCCCTCTTATCCATTCCCTTTTCCTCACCTGAACATCATCTGCCCTCCGTGACCCTCCTGCTTTTCTTTCTCCCCTGATCCATCAGACTCTCCAATCAAATCCTTCTTTGGCCCTTTGCCTCTTCTACCCATCCCTTTGTTGTTACTCACTTCATCCTACCCACCAGCCTTCCTCCTAACTTGGTCTCACCTATCACCTTGTACTCCTATTCCTTCCCCTCACTTCTTATTCTGGCTTCTTCTGTATTCCTCTCCAGTCCTGATGAAGGGTCTTGGCCCAAAACATCGACTGTTTATTCCCCTCCACAGATGCTGCCTGACCTGCTGAGTTTCTCCAGCACTCCATGTGTTACAAGTATCTATTGTTTTAAATATTCCAACGTTCTTGTCAACATCCTGCAAAATTCAACTCTTGCATTTCAAACTATGGGGAATTTACTGTGGCCAGCTAGACTTTTGGATATGGGAGGAAGGTGGAAAACCCGCAAAGACAGGGAGCCACACTAGGTGGCAGATGCCGGAATCTGGAGGGAGAAGCAAACAAGTGCAGAAACAATGTCTGTCGAACAGCATCTGTGTGAAGAAAAGAATCATATCTGACTCTGGACTCAGGAATGCAATCAGTCTATGAATAAAAATGATAGAAACCCTCCTGGGCCTTTTTAAATCACCTTCTTTGTAATTTCCATTTTGCTGATCAGACTTACACCTGGACTTGCCACAATAAAGAACCATATAGTGGGTTAGGATTACATCCTCTTTTGTAAAATTAAAGGCCAACTCATCATATTGTGGAGAATGCTATAAACTATTTATTTTATATAATTAAATACTGAGAGATGGAGAGATGGAGTGCAGAGTAGGGCCTTCTGACCATTCGAGCTCTGTCGCCCCATCAACCCTGATTTAACTCTCACCTAGTCACGGGATAATTTACAATGATCAATTAACCTACTAACTAGATCACCCCGAGAAAACCTACATGTTCTCCAGGGAGGACCTATAGAGACTCCTTACAGACAGTGCCAGAATTGAACTCTGAACTCTGACCCCTCCCCCAAGTAATAGTGTGGCTCTACTGTGGCGCATATTAGTGACAATGTTCTTAGACTTATTGAAAAGAATGCAGTGAAACTGATATCTTGGTTTTAAACACGAGAGATTCTGCTGATGCTGGATATCCAGAGCAACGCACACACAACATGGAGGACAAATTCAGCAAGTCGAGTAGCATCAGATGAAGAGGCTTGGCCCATAATGTCAACAGTTTACTCTCTTTCACAAATGTTGCCTGACTTGTTTAGTGTCTCCACCATTTTGCATGTGTTGTACTTGGTGCTGAGGGTTCAAATAATGGGAACTTCTCAGTCCGCACTATGACACTACAGTCTGCCTATTCACTAAAACATATTTTGGTAGGACTAATTTCTACCAGGAGTTGCTTAATTTTCTGAATTGAGAGAATATTCTGAATCTGGAATATAGTTTTTTTGGATTTTTTGATAAAACAGTAAAAAAAAGCTATTTTGCTAACATTTATTTTAACAAGTGTATCAGATATCACAATTCTCTGGATGGATTTAGTTATGGGCTTCACGCTATTTCAGAGGTTTGCAGTGCCAAATCTGTTGCAGCAAAATGTCAACAATTGATCTCATTCCTAATCAAGCTAATGAACACTGCATTTCCCTTTTCGGAAAATGCTCTTTAAAATGTACTGTGTTATTTTATTATAGATAATCTTGGAATTTTTGTGAAGGATTCATGTGGCTTAGCCTTGATCCAGAATTAAGGGAGTGATTCCGAGCAGTGCTACAGGATTCTGCCAGATTTCAGTCTCTCAGACTTCCTAACTTCAGAGCGAGAAAAACTGAGGCAGAGGTCACAGCAAAAACAAAAGAACTGCGTGAACTCTGATCTCCAGGAGCAGGAGGTACAGACAAGATGGTTTCACAGGCTTTCCCTCATTAGCTGAAGATGAGTGTACATCAACAAATAGGTGATGCTCAAACTACAGCAAGAGGCTGCCACACACATTCTTGTTTCAACATTATAGGAAGATAGCAGCAAAGAGATTCAGAAGAGATGTGTGAGGTTGCCAGGACTGAAAATATGGTCATGAAGAATATTTGGCTAGGCTGTGTTTGTTTTCGTTGGAAGCTGAGACAACATTTTAGTGAGGTGGATAATGTCAAGATGAAATGGATAGGAGAGGTCTCGTTCTCTCATCAGAGAGCTTAATAACAACTAGGCATTGACTGCACCAGCAGAAGGGAGTTAAGAAACAAAAACCTCCACAGAGTGGAAAGGGCCAGGTGCTCACTGACTGGAACATGGAGGACTCGTGAAAATCAAAAATAAACAGAAAAGACGAAAGAAAAGCAGTAAATGCCCTGCAGGCCAGGCAGCATCCATGGAGGGAGAGATGTAGTTATTGTTTCAGAATGGAGACAGTTCATCAGAACCATGCTACCATGTTTCTGTGTCAGCAGCAAGAATACTTGCTGCATCATCGAGACATCAGACTGAAATCTGGGAGGTGAGATTAGATTGGGATATGCTTTGTGATGGAATGTCTTACTGCTGAAATATTAATTAATTCCATAGCAGCTTTTTGAGGTCTATTGTTCATTTAACATCAGAATAATAGAAACATAGAAACATAGAAAATAGGTGCAGGAGTAGGCCGTTCGGCCCTTCGAGCCTGCACCGCCATTTATTATGATCATGGCTGATCATCCAACTCAGAACCCCACCCCAGCCTTCCCTCCATACCCCCTGACCCCTGTAGCCACAAGGGCCATATCTAACTCCCTCTTAAACATAGCCAATGAACTGGCCTCAACAGTTTGCTGTGGCAGAGAATTCCACAGATTCACCACTCTCTGTGTGAAGAAGTTTTTCCTAATCTCGGTCCTAAAAGGCTTCCCCTCTATCCTCAAACTGTGACCCCTCGTTCTGGACTTCCCCAACATCGGGAACAATCTTCCTGCATCTAGCCTGTCCAATCCCTTTAGGATCTTATACGTTTCAATCAGATCCCCCCTCAATCTTCTAAATTCCAACGAGTACAAGCCCAGTTCATCCAGTCTTTCTTCATATGAAAGTCCTGCCATCCCAGGAATCAATCTGGTGAACCTTCTTTGTACTCCCTCTATGGCAAAGACGTCTTTCCTCAGATTAGGGGACCAAAACCGCACACAATACTCCAGGTGTGGTCTCACCAAGGCCTTGTACGACTGCAGTAGTACCTCCCTGCTCTTGTACTCGAATCCTCTCGCTATAAATGCCAGCATACCATTCGCCTTTTTCACCGCCTGCTGTACCTGCATGCCCACTTTCAATGACTGGTGTATAATGACACCCAGGTCTCGTTGCACCTCCCCTTTTCCTAATCAGCCACCATTCAGATAATAATCTGTTTTCCTATTTTTGCCACCAAAGTGGATAACTTCACATTTATCCACATTAAATTGCATCTGCCATGAGTTTGCCCACTCACCCAACCTATCCAAGTCACCCTGCATCCTCTTAGCATCCTCCTCACTGCTAACACTGCCGCCCAGCTTCGTGTCATCCGCAAACTTGGAGATGCTGCATTTAATTCCCTCATCCAAGTCATTAATATATATTGTAAACAACTGGGGTCCCAGCACTGAGCCTTGCGGTACCCCACTAGTCACCGCCTGCCATTCTGAAAAGGTCCCGTTTATTCCCACTCTTTGCTTCCTGTCTGCTAACCAATTCTCCACCCACACCAATACCTTACCCCCAATACCGTGTGCTTTAAGTTTGCACACTAATCTCCTGTGTGGGACCTTGTCAAAAGCCTTTTGAAAATCCAAATATACCACATCCACTGGTTCTCCCCTATCCACTCTACTAGTTACATCCTCAAAAAATTCTATGAGATTCGTCAGACATGATTTTCCTTTCACAAATCCATGCTGACTTTGTCCGATCATTTCTCCGCTTTCCAAATGTGCTGTTATCACATCCTTGATAACTGACTCCAGCAGTTTCCCCACCACCGACGTTAGGCTAACCGGTCTATAATTCCCCGGTTTCTCTCTCCCTCCTTTTTTAAAAATTGGGGTTACATTAGCCACCCTCCAATCCTCAGGAACTAGTCCAGAATCTAACGAGTTTTGAAAAATTATCACTAATGCATCCACTATTTCTTGGGCTACTTCCTTAAGCACTCTAGGATGCAGACCATCTGGCCCTGGGGATTTATCTGCCTTCAATCCCTTCAATTTACCTAACACCACTTCCCTACTAACATGTATTTCACTCAGTTCCTCCATCTCACTGGACCCTCTGTCCCTTACTATTTCTGGAAGATTATTTATGTCCTCCTTAGTGAAGACAGAACCAAAGTAATTATTAAATTGGTCTGCCATGTCCTTGCTCCCCATAATCAATTCACCTGTTTCTGTCTGCAGGGGACCTACATTTGTCTTTACCAGTCTTTTCCTTTTTACATATCTATAAAAGCTTTTACAGTCTGTTTTTATGTTCTCTGCCAGTTTTCTCTCATAATCTTTTTTCCCCTTCCTAATTAAGCCCTTTGTCCTCCTCTGCTGAACTCTGAATTCCTCCCAGTCCTCAGGTGAGCCACTTTCTCTGGCTAATTTGTATGCTACTTCTTTGGAATTGATACTATCCCTAATTTCTCTTGTCAGCCACGGGTGCACTACCTTCCTTGATTTATTCTTTTGCCAAACTGGGATGAACAATTTTTGTAGTTCATCCATGCAACCTATAAATGCTTGCCATTGCATATCCACCGTCAATCCTTTAAGTGTCATCTGCCAGTCTATCTTAGCTAATTCACGTCTCATACCTTCAAAGTTCCCCTTCTTTAAGTTCAGAACCTTTGTTTCTGAATTAACTATCTCACTCTCCATATTAATGAAGAATTCCACCATATTATGGTCACTCTTACCCAAGGGGCCTCTCACGACAAGATCGCTAATTAACCCTTCCTCATTGCTCAAAACCCAGTCCAGAATAGCCTGCTCTCTAGTTGGTTCCTCGACATGTTGGTTCAAAAAACCATCCCACATACATTCCAAGAAATCCTCTTCCTCAGCACCTTTACCAATTTGGTTCACCCAGTCTACATGTAGATTGAAGTCACCCATTATAACTGCTGTTCCTTTATTGCACACATTTCTAATTTCCTGTTTAATACCATCTCCGACCTCACTACTATTGTTAGGTGGCCTGTACACAACTCCCACCAGCGTCTTCTGCCCCTTAGTGTTACGCAGCTCTACCCATATCGATTCCACATCTTCCCGGCTTATGTCCTTCCTTTCTATTGCGTTAATCTCTTCTTTAACCAGCAACGCCACCCCACCTCCCCTTCCTTCATGTCTATCCCTCCTGAATATTGAATATCCCTGAACGTTGAGCTCCCATCCCTGGTCACCCTGGAGCCATGTCTCTGTGATCCCAACTATATCATAATCATTAATAACAATCTGCACTTTCAATTCATCCACCTTATTATGAATGCTCCTTGCATTGACACATAAAGCCTTCAGGCGCTCTTTTACAACTCTCTTAGCCCTTTTTAATGCTTGCCCTGGATTTGTCGGCCTGCCACTTTTACTTTTCTCCTTTGTACTTTTTGCTTCTATGCTCACCTTACACCCCTCTGTCTCTCTGCACTGGTTCCCATCCCTCTGTTGTGAACTAACCTCCTCACGCCTAGCCTCTTTAATTTGATTCCCACCCCCCAACCATTCTAGTTTAAAGTCACCTCAGTAGCCCCCGCTAGTCTCCCCGCCAGGATATTGGTCCCCCTAGGATTCAAGTGTAACCCGTCCTTTTTGTACAGGTCACGCCTGCGCCAAAAGAGGTCTCAGGTTCTAGGCCTTTCGCTTCTCTGTTAGAAGTGAATTACTTGTGTGGTTTACAGACTTTGTTTTCTTAAATAATTGAAAACACTCTCTCCACAGTACCAAACCCAAACCATTCATAATTTTGAAGGCCTTGATTTCATCTTCACTGTGCTTTCTCTAATGAAAATACTTTGTGGCAACCCACTTTCTGGCACACACGAACCGGCTCACAACAGCGCGCGCAGGCAGAGGGCCAGCAGCAAAAAGGGCGCCAGGCCATCTTCACCAGCAGGGGGAAAAACCTGCGCGCAGAAAGGGTCTGGGAATATACATTCCCCACAGCAATCCCGCCCAGGGAGGGCGGGAACGGGAAGGCTTTAAAGCGGGCCGCGAAGTTTGAATAAATCTCTTCCATCGCAACTCTAACTCACCGACTCCGTGTGGTTATTCTAGCGCTGTGTGTAGCACATCGCTACAACTTCTCATTTCTTCACACTTCCTTGATGGCTCCAATTTCCATTAATGTGTGACAAGTATGAGTGTATAAGATGATGAGGGGCATTGATGGTGTGGATAGCCAGTGGCTTTTTCCCAGTGCTGAAATGGCTAACACAAGGAGAAGTAGTTTAAGGTGCCTGGATATAGGTACCGAGGGGATGTCAGTGGTAAGTTTTTCAAACAGAGAGTAGTGCGTGTGTGGAATGCACTGCCAGCGACGGTGGTGGAGGGGGATGCAATAGGGTCTCTTAAGAGACTCTTAGATAGGTACATGGAGCTTAGTAAAATAGAGGGTTCTGTGGTAGGGAAATTCTAGGCAGTTTCTAGAGTAGGTTACATGGTTGGCACAATGTTGTGGGCCAAAGGGCCTGTTATGTGCTGTAGATCTCCACGTTTCTATGTTCTAAGCATTTTGTTAGACTATTATATTATTACATTTTCAATGATACGAGAGATAACAGATTTTGGAATCTGGAGCAGAAAACATTGCTGGAGAAACTTGACAGGAAATGGTTCTTAACCCTTTCAATTGTCCTGCCGTATTTGTTGTTGCACTGAAGATAGGTTACTTAGTTCTTTCTTTTCAAATCTTTTTATTATTATTATCGAAAATTAACAAGAGTACATCGAAGTAGGCAACACTTACAATGTCTCAAGAAAAAAAGCATTGTTTTAAAGATTGAAAAAATTTTGGTGACAAAAAAAAAGAAAACAAACCCTACTAAGTTAGAAAAAGTGAGGGGAAAAACCCATTAGATGTTCAAACCCGGAGCCATGCATCATACAAAAAGCTTCTAAAAATAAACATCAAACCGCCAGCAGGTTACTTAGTTCTATTGTTAAATACACTCTCGTACCTATTAAAGAGGCCACTGAGTGTGTGCTTGTGATCTTCTGCTGCTGCAGCCCAACCACTTCAAGATTCGATGTGTTGTGCATTCACAGATGCTCTTCTGTATATCACTTTTGTAATCCATGGATATTTGAGTTACTGTCGTTCTCCTGTCAGCTTGAATTAGTCTGGCCAATCTTTTCTGACTGCTCTCATTTTCAAGGCATTTTCTTACACAGAGTTGCCTCTCACTGGATGTTATTTTTTTGTTTTTCACACCATCCTCTGCAAACTCTAGAGACTGTTGTGTTTGAAAATCCCAGGAGATCAGCAGTTTCTGAGATACTCCAACCATCCCATCTGGCATAAACAATCATTCCGCAGTCAAAGGGACTTAGATCACACTTCTTCCCCATTCTGATGTTTGGTCTGAACAGCAACTGGACCTCTTGACCATGTCTGCATGCTTTTATACGTTGAGTTACTGCCACATGATTGGCTGATTAGATGTTTGCATTAACGAGCAGGCATACAGGTGTCCCCAACAATGTAGCCTCTGAGTGTATTTCTTCAGTAAGAACAAGAATAGCATAAAATGTGTGAGACCTGTTTGTGGGCTGAAATATTGAAATGTGGCGAAGGTTCATGTAAAACTCTCAAGAACAAAGCACTAATTGAAATATTGGAAAGAACTGAGGTTAATGAGTTTGAACACACGGGGCAGGATAACAGTGCAGTTAATCGAGCTACTGGCCTACAGCTCCTGAAAACTGGATCCAGTGTTCCCCGTGGAGTTTGTACATTCTCCCTGTGGTTTTATGGGCTTCCCTGGGTGTTTCAGTTTCCTGACACACCTAAAAAATTAAGAGATAGATTGGCCAGTGCAAATTGCCTCTGGTGTGTGGGTAAATGGAAAATTCAGGAGAAAGTTGTAGAATCCCAAAGCTATGCATCATGGAAAAGGGCCCCTTCTGTCCATGTCACCTCAGGCTCCTAACAGACCTTCTCCTGTAAAAATTTGACCCATATCCCCTATCTGTCCAAATGTTTTTTAAATGTTGTAATCTTACCCGCTGTAACCACTTGCTGCGACAGCTCGCTCTAAGCATACACTACCCTCTATCAGTGGTAGATATTGTGATGGTATCAAATTTGTTGCCTGAGAAGTTTTAAACTCTACCGAGTATAAATAGCCATGAGTTCTCTCACTGAAGAGAGATTATACTGCAATTACAGGCCAGGAAGCAAATATCCATCAAGAGATACTGTGTCACAATACCATTAGTTTCAATATAATTACAAAGGATTGGACTGGACCCAGGGTTGAGATTTTTGATTGGAGAAAGGCTAACTTTGAGGAGATGTGAAAGGATTTAGAAGGAGTGGATTGGAAAAATTTGTTTTATGGGAAGGATGTAATAGAGAAATGGAGGTCATTTAAAGGTGAAATTTTGAGGGTACAGGATCTTTATATTCCTGTTAGGTTAAAAGGAAAGGTTAAAAGTTTGAGAGAGCCATGGTTTTCAAGGGATATTGGAAACTTGGTTTGGAAAAAGAGAGGGATCTACAATAACTATAGGCAGCTTGGAGTTAATGAGGTGCTTGAGGAATATAAAGAATGTAAAAAGAATCTTGGGAAAGAAATTAGAAAAGCTAAAAGAAGATACGAGGCTGCTTTGGCAAGTAAGGTGAAAATAAATCCAAAGGGTTTCTACAGTTATGTTAATAGCAAAAGGATAGTGAGGGATAAAATTGGTCCCTTAGAGAATCAGAGTGGATGGCTATGTGCGGAGCCAAAAGAGATGGGGGAGATTTAGAATAATTTCTTTTCTTTGGTATTCACTAAGGAGAAGGATATTGAATTGTGTAAGGTAAGGGAAACAAGAAGGGTAGTTATGGAAAACATGACGATTAAAGAAGAGGAAGTACTGGCGCTTTTAAGGAATATAAAAGTGGATAAGTCTCCGAGTCTGGACAAGATATTCCTTAGGACCTTGAGGGAAGTTAGTGTGGAAATAGCAGGGGCTCTGACAGAAATATTTCAAATGTCATTAGAAACAGGGATGGTGCCGGAGGATTGGCGTATTGCTCATGTGGTTCCATTGTTTAAAAAGGGTTCTAAGAGTAAACCTAGCAATTATCGGCCTGTGAGTTTGATGTCAGTGGTGGGTAAATTGATGGAAAGTATTCTTAGGGATGGTATATATAATTACCTGGAAAGACAGGGTCTGATTAGGAACAATCAACATGGATTTGTATGTGGAAGGTCATGTTTGACAAATCTTATTGAATTTTTTGAAGCGGTTACTAGGAAAGTTGATGAGGGTAAAGTGGTGGAAGTTGTCTATATGGACTTCAGTAAGGCCTTAAACAGGTTCCACACGGAAGGTTAGTTAGGAAGGTTCAATCGTTAGGCATTAATATCAAAGTAGTAAAATAGATTCAGCAGTGGCTGGATGGGAGATGCCAGAGAGTAGTGGTGGATAACTGTGTGTCAGATTGGAGGACGGTGTCTAGTGGTGTGCCTCCGGGATCTGTACTGGGTCCAATGTTGTTTGACATATATATTAATGATCTGGATGATGGGGTGGTAAATTGGAATAGTAAGTATGCAGATGATACTAAGATAGGTGGGGTTGTGGATAATGAAGTAGGTTTTCAAAGCTTGCAGAGAGATTTAGGCCAGTTTGGGCTGAAGATGGCAGAGTGGACTGAAAGATGGCAGATGGAGTTTAATGCTGATAAATGTGAGGTGCTACATTTTGGTAGGACTAATCAAAATAGGATATACATGGTAAATGGTAGGGCATTGAAGAATGCTGTAGAACAGAGGGATCTAGGAATAATGGTGCATAGTTCTCTGAAGGTGGAATCTCATGTGGTTAGGGTGGTGAAGAAAGCTTTTGGTATGCTGGCCTTTATTAATCAGAGCATTGAGTATAGGAGTGGGATGTAATGGTGAAATTGTATAAGGCATTGGTGAGGCCAAATTTGGAGTATTGTGTACAGTTCTGGTCACCGAGTCATAGGAAAGATGTCAATAAAATTGAGAGAGTACTGAGGAGATTTACTAAAATGTTGCAAACACGAGGAAATCTGCAGATGCTGGAATTTCAAGCAACACAGGGTCTCGGCCCAAAACGTCGACTGACCCTCTTCCTAGAGATGCTGCCTGGCCTGCTGCGTTCACCAGCAACTTTTATGTGTGTTACTAAAATGTTGCCTGTGTTGCCTAAGTTACAGAGAAAGGTTGAACAAGTTAGGTCTTTATTCTTTGAAGCGTAGAAGGTTGAGGAGGGACTTGATAGAGGTATTTAAAATTATAAGGGGGTTAGATGGAGTTGACATGGATAGGCTTTTTCCATTGAGAATTGGGGAGATTCAAACAAGAGGACATGAGTTGAGAGTTAAAGGAGAAATGTTTAGGGGTAACATGAGGGGGATCTTCTTTACTCAGAGAGTGGTAGCTGTGTGGAACGAGCTTCCAGCAGAAGTGGTTGAGGCAGGTTCGATGTTGTCGTTTAAAGTTAAATTGGATAGATAAATGGACAGGACAAATAGACAATAGACAATAGGTACAGGAGTAGGCCATTTGGCCCTTCGAGCCAGCACCGCCATTCACTGTGATCATGGCTGATCATGCACAATCAGTATCCAGTTCCTGCCTTATCCCCATAACCTTTGATTCCGCTATCTTTAAGAGCTCTATCCATCTCTTTCTTGAAAGCATCCAGACACTTGGCCTCCACAGCCTCCTGGTGCAGAATATTCCATATATCCATCAATCTCTGGGTGAAAAAGTTTTTCCTCAAGGAATGGAGAGTTATGGGCTGAGTGCAGGTCAGTGGGACTAGATGAGACTAAGAGTTTGGCATGGAGTAGAAAGGCCAAGATGGCCTGCTTCCGTGCTGTAATTGTTATGCGGTTATATGGTATCCTGTAGATGAAACTTTGAGACTGATATCTCTCTGGGAGAAAAGTTACTAAAGAGGGGCCAGCACTGGAAAGGGTGAATAGCTTCAAGTTCCTGGGTGTTGACATCTCAGAAGACCTATCCTGGGCCCAACACATTGAAGCACTTACAAAGAAAGCACAACAGAAGCTATTTCATTAGGAGATTGAGGAGATTTGGTACGTCACCAAAGACTCGCACAGATTTCCATATATTTGCTGTGAAGAGCATTTTGACTGGCTGCATCACCCTCTGGAACGGAGGGCTCTCTGCACAGGACTGGAAAAAGCTACAGAAAGTTGTAAACTCCATCTTGGGCACTAGCCTTCCCAACATCAAGGACACCTTCAAAGGGCAATGCCTCATCATTAAGGACCTCCATCACCCAGAACATGCTCTCTGGTTTTGTACTTCTTATTTATTTTTATATACATTTCTTATTGTAACCTAGAGATTTCTAATGTCTTGCACTTTACTGCTGCCACAAGACAGATACTAAACCTGGTTCTGGTTCTGATTCTGATTCTAACTGCCCATTTTTGGACTTTTTATCTGTAGATTCTTTTGGAAGGAATTTTGTTAGGTTTTTAATGGTGAACCATCTTGTTTAATTGGAATAGAAACTGAACTCACGTAAATGCAATTCGAACTGACCTGACCCCAGAGCTAATCTAGCACTTCCTCATGTTTGTCGGCAGAATTCCTGGTTTTCAGTGTCATCATGGGTTGAAGCCAACAGCAGCACTTTCTGAGCATCCCCTATTTTGCCAGCCGCCCCTGAGCTGTTCCAGTGATGTCCAACAGGGCTGTTCAAACATCTGCAGTCTTTCCAGCTGTCAAGCTGCTAAACCTGTGCTCTGAACCTGTGCCAAGTGGAATCTGGCACAAGTACAGCAGCCCCAGTAAAGGGAATGGGAAACATTGCCTGCTGGGACAGAAAAGCTAAGTATGGATTTTGTTTTCTAATTAAACTGGATTAATTTTTAATTGGCTCAAAATACATGTGAGCTTTCTTTTCGAAATCTTAAAAAGAAGAATAGTTATAACATTTTTATCATAGCTGTGTGGTGGTTAGCGCATCCTTTTACCTTTCCGGGTACAGTTCCTTCTACTGCCAGTAACTAGTTTGCTCATTCTTTCTGTGACCGCATGGGTTTCCTCAGAGATATAGGTGTAGGCTTAGGGTGAGTGAGTTGTGGGAATGGGTTTCCTCCAGGTACTCTGTGTGTGCAGGGCAGGCTTAGGGTGAGTGAGTTGTGGGAATGGGTTTCCTCCAGGTACTCTGTGTGTGCAGGGCAGGCTTAGGGTGAGTGAGTTGTGGGAATGGGTTTCCTCCAGGTACTCTGTGTGTGCAGGGCAGGCTTAGGGTGAGTGAGTTGTGGGAATGGGTTTCCTCCAGGTACTCTGTGTGTGCAGGGCAGGCTTAGGGTGAGTGAGTTGTGGGAATGGGTTTCCTCCAGGTACTCTGTGTGTGCAGGGCAGGCTTAGGGTGAGTGAGTTGTGGGAATGGGTTTCCTCCAGGTACTCTGTGTGTGCAGGGCAGGCTTAGGGTGAGTGAGTTGTGGGAATGGGTTTCCTCCAGGTACTCTGTGTGTGCAGGGCAGGCTTAGGGTGAGTGAGTTGTGGGAATGGGTTTCCTCCAGGTACTCTGTGTGTGCAGGGCAGGCTTAGGGTGAGTGAGTTGTGGGAATGGGTTTCCTCCAGGTACTCTGTATGTGCAGGGCAGGCTTAGGGTGAGTGAGTTGTGGGAATGGGTTTCCTCCAGGTACTCTGTGTGTGCAGGGCAGGCTTAGGGTGAGTGAGTTGTGGGAATGGGTTTCCTCCAGGTACTCTGTGTGTGCAGGGCAGGCTTAGGGTGAGTGAGTTGTGGGAATGGGTTTCCTCCAGGTACTCTGTGTGTGCAGGGCAGGCTTAGGGTGAGTGAGTTGTGGGAATGGGTTTCCTCCAGGTACTCTGTGTGTGCAGGGCAGGCTTAGGGTGAGTGAGTTGTGGGAATGGGTTTCCTCCAGGTACTCTGTGTGTGCAGGGCAGGCTTAGGGTGAGTGAGTTGTGGGAATGGGTTTCCTCCAGGTACTCTGTGTGTGCAGGGCAGGCTTAGGGTGAGTGAGTTGCGGGAATGGGTTTCCTCCAGGTACTCTGTGTGTGCAGGGCAGGCTTAGGGTGAGTGAGTTGTGGGAATGGGTTTCCTCCAGGTACTCTGTGTGTGCAGGGCAGGCTTAGGGTGAGTGAGTTGTGGGAATGGGTTTCCTCCAGGTACTCTGTGTGTGCAGGGCAGGCTTAGGGTGAGTGAGTTGTGGGAATGGGTTTCCTCCAGGTACTCTGTGTGTGCAGGGCAGGCTTAGGGTGAGTGAGTTGTGGGAATGGGTTTCCTCCAGGTACTCTGTATGTGCAGGGCAGGCTTAGGGTGAGTGAGTTGTGGGAATGGGTTTCCTCCAGGTACTCTGTGTGTGCAGGGCAGGCTTAGGGTGAGTGAGTTGTGGGAATGGGTTTCTTCCAGGTACTCTGTGTGTGCAGGGCAGGCTTAGGGTGAGTGAGTTGTGGGAATGGGTTTCCTCCAGGTACTCTGTGTGTGCAGGGCAGGCTTAGGGTGAGTGAGTTGTGGGAATGGGTTTCCTCCAGGTACTCTGTGTGTGCAGGGCAGGCTTAGGGTGAGTGAGTTGTGGGAATGGGTTTCCTCCAGGTACTCTGTGTGTGCAGGGCAGGCTTAGGGTGAGTGAGTTGTGGGAATGGGTTTCCTCCAGGTACTCTGTGTGTGCAGGGCAGGCTTAGGGTGAGTGAGTTGTGGGAATGGGTTTCCTCCAGGTACTCTGTGTGTGCAGGGCAGGCTTAGGGTGAGTGAGTTGTGGGAATGGGTTTCCTCCAGGTACTCTGTGTGTGCAGGGCAGGCGTAGGGTGAGTGAGTTGTGGGAATGCTGTGTTGGCGGCAAAAGCATAGTGGCTCTTGCCCAGCACAATTCTCCCTGATTCTATTTGACACTCGACACCTTTCACTGGATGTTTTGATGTACATGTGACAAAAAAAGTGAATCTTTTCTTTAATCTTTAACACTGTTGATATTTCTGCGCTTGTTGGGAAGTTACACTGATGAATCCCTAACTTGCCAGAACAAGTGCCAGGATCCCAGGAGCAGATAGCAAACTGGACCAAACTTGCACGGGGGCACTGACTGTTGTTTATTTCATACTTCAATAATATTGCAAAAATATTGTTCGATGAAGCATTCTTGGTCATTTACATGATTCATTAAGGGTCATATATAGAAGTCCAGAATGGCGTACAGTACACCATTACGCCAGCACATCGAAAGTGAGGTAGACACATTTATCCCAGTCTCCCCGTGTTTTACTTTCGATTACTTTCGGGAGTTACAAAACATAATGGCGTTGATGAATAAGTTTTAAAATGAACCCAAGACAACCACCTAACTGTTGGATTTCAGTACATTTTTTTCTTCATTAGAGGGAGAGACAAGGTCATTCAAGTTAAAAAAAAGCACAGAACATTTTTTTTCTTCTGCAAGCACAGTGAGCCAGTTGAGTGAAATAAAAAAGCAGAAAATGGACAAAGTTCACGGGTTCATAAACAGTGAGCACTGGATAACAATAATAATAAATAAATAAAATCAGACACGGTTGGCTACATCAGAAAGATGGACACATTCAATTGCACAATATATACTGAACAAATGGAATAGCCAATGACAATTGATCCCAGTTTTGCTGAGTGCAATTGGTTGAAGAGCAGACAGTTTGTTTAGAAGTTTGACTGCTCTAACAAAAGTGCAAAAATGATCTTTGCTGATATTGTGAAAAATAATGCAGGAACATTTAGACCTGAAAGCATTGTTGATTGCAGAATGCTTTAGTGTTCATAAGCAGAACCAAAAGGAAATGGATTCATTTTCATTTTACATGACTGAATTGATGAGATTGTCCAAGCATTGATAGGCTTAAAGATGCACTGAAACATCATTTAGTTTGTGGAATCTGAAAAGAAAACATTCAAAAATGGCTCCTAACTGAAAGACAACTCACATTTAAAAGAGTAGTTGAAATTGATTTTTCAATGGAAACAGCAGAGACACTGGCAATACCAATGTGGTCCCAGTAGCCTAGAAGAATGGGTCTGTCAGGATCTGTGGCGACTTTATGGTCACCATCAGTCCAGAACTGAAAGTCAATTGATATCCTCTGCCCACAAGAGAGGATACATTTGCAAACCTTTCAGGAGGGAGACACTTCAGCAAAGTGATGGAGTCCAAAGAGTTCCTCACCATAAACTCTCAACAAGGCCTTTATCACCATAATAGGCATATTTTTGGAGTAGCACCTGCACCTGAACTCTGGCAGAAAGCTATGGACCAGGTGTTGCACAGCTGCCCAGGTACTCTGTGTTACCGGTGAGGATGACAAGGAACATTTCCCAAAACTCAAGGCAGTGTTAAAAAGATTAGAAGATATAGGCTCAGAGTACGACACAACAAGTATGAATTCTTTAAACTATCAGCTACTCTGGTCACACCACTGCAGGACAAGTGTGCTGAGAATATTCAGACAGTGGTGGAACCCAAAACCAAAGGACGGGGTCACTGTTGGTCTTTTTAGGAATTGTCACTTACTATTACAGGTTCCTGCCAAACCTAGTTACTGTGCTCCTCCCACGCCCCCCACCCCCTGCCCCCCAACTCAGTACTACAGATCAGGACGAAACGGCAATGGACAAAGAAGTGTGAGGTGGCTTTCCAAAAGACAAAGGAAATGGTGATATCAGACACTGTGCTCACACATTATGATCCACCACATCCAGTGACGTTTGCCTGTGATGCCTTGCTTTATGGTATAGGTACAGACATGTGATAAGTGATGGGCATAAACGCTCCACAGCTCTTGCATCATGTTCCCTTACTGCTGCAGAGTAAAATTATGCACAGGTTGACAGATAGGCCTTGAGTCTGGTTTCGTGTGTAAAACATCTCAACCTGTACCTGTATGGGGAGGGTTTACCCTCATTACTGATCATCAACCACTAGTGTCCATTTTCAGTCCACAGAACGGTGTTCCACTAACAGTAGCAACACGAATACAGAGATGGGCTTTGTTTCTTGGAGAAGACAATTAAAATATCGAATTCAAGAGGCCAAATAATCACGGAAATGCCAATGGATTGTCCTGTTTACACTTGGAAAAGGAAATACCTGAACAATTTAGAAAATACGATACTCCTCTTGACATGTTCTCCCTAAAGCAAATCAAAAGTCTCCTCCTTACAGCAGAGATGATCCAAAGGGAAACCAGAAAAGACTCTCCACTGTCTCAGGTCAATATGGCCACCCAAAAATGGCTGGAAAGTTCCAATGAGTGGGGCCGATAAAGAGAAGACGGCCTTCAGCTGTCCCCTGAGATTCTTTCAGTTCGAACGAATGCCCCAAGGCATATCGGGGGCCCCCGCCACCTTCCAGAGGATCGGGCATGGACGAGGAGTGGGAGAGCGTCCCTGCCCTGGGAATGAAGGCCATGTGTCAATTTACGAGCGACGCTAAAGCAGGATGGGCGGATCGGGCAGTGGATCAATTGGGGGCTGATGATGACGCACTACCCACTGTTTACTGTAATTTGACTGCTCTGAAGAACAGGCAGTTGCAGGAGTTGAGCCCCGAGGAAGTGGGGGTGGCTCAGCGAGATGACCCTTGGCACTATCTGGTACGTGGCTAAAAAGGGGGATATGGCTCAGGTGGAGAAGGTGAAACATGCCTCAGTGCCCCACTACTGAAGGAGTGGCCTCATTTGAAGATGAAGAACCAAACCTTGTGCCGGGTCACGTCGCTCCCCTGGACCACCCCCAGCGTTGGCAGCTGGTCATACTGAGAAGTAGTGGAAGACTGTGCTCAAGTCACTACATGATGATTCCGGGCATTTGGGGGTGGAATAGACCTATGGATTACTCAAGGACTGGTTTTACTGGCCCCGGATGAGGGGAGAGGTTTAAGAATACCGTAAGAAATGCAGTGGCTGCATCTGGAGGAAGACCCTACCTGCACAGGCAGCTCCTTTGTCCTACTTGCAGAGTGTGGGACCCATGGACCTGGTGTGTATGGATTTCCTTGTCTATTGAGCCAGACACCAGCAACACCGCGAGTATCTTAGTCTTCACGGATCACTACACTAGATATGCTCAGGCATTTCCCACTAAGGACTAGAAAGCGACTACAGTGGTGAAGATGTTATGGGAGAAGTACTTTGTTCATTATAGCCTCCCCAGGGGGATCCATAGTGATCAGGGACGGGACTTCGAGAGCAGGCTTATCCATGAATTATTGGATATGCTTGGGGTCGAGAAATCCAGGACCACGCCCTATCACCCGCCTTATTATCTGATGTTTGGGCGGGAAGCGAGGTTGCCCATTGACCTTTGTTTTGGGACTGAAGCGGGTGAAATACCTTCGAAGCCTATCTGAAGTATGTGTCCGATATGAGGAGAGAGTCGAAAAGGGTGTACGAGTTGGCTGAGACGGCGATCACCAAGCAGAATCAGAGGAATAAGAAGAGGTATGATCAGAATGTAAAGTTCGTCCAACTATTGCCGGGAGACTGGGTCATCATACGGAATTTAGGACGACCTGGTAAGCACAAGTTGGTGGATCGCTGGGCAGCCACCCCCTATGTGGTAGAGAGTCAGATGCCGAATCTCCCTGTTTACCGGGTGAGACCAGAGGATGGGAAGGGGCCTGTCAAGGTACTCCATCGGAACCACCTATTGCCCCTGGGTCAAGAGGTGCAGGTAGACCAAAAGCCTGAATTGGAGTTTACACCTCTGCGGAGGTGCGGGGGGAGAGAAGATCCCACCGCGAAAGAGATTGGGCTGGGCCCCGCCCCAGAAAGGGATACTGATTTGGAAGACGATGATTCGGATGTGTGGTACCTACTTCCGATTGTTAATTCTCCGGTACCGGAAGAAGAGGCTCCTGACCCTTCCCCCACTGAGTTAGGTGAGAGGAGGGAGGGTGTTGGGGGGCATCCTGACATACAGCCGGCCTTGGAGGGAGAGAGGGTGGAACCAGAAACCGAGACAGAGGGCTCCAAGTTGACGAGGGGTCCCAGTGAGGGAGAGGGCGAGGGTTCGACGGGTAGACCCGGGGTCTCTCCAGTGGTGTCTGAGCCGGAAGGGTCGGCAGAGGAGGTACGGAGGTCTCAGAGAAGTAGGAACCCCCCAGAGAGGTTGACCTACGTAGCGCCGGAAGAACAGGGTGTGATCTCTACTGCCCTGGGAAGTTATGTCACTGCTTTATGCACCTGGGTTGGGTTTTGTGTTTTGCAAGGAGGTTTGGTGAACTCCATTAATGTCATGAGGACATGACTTTCTTTGGTGGGGAGAGAGTGTAAGGGGTTTTCTCTCTCTCTCTGCTTGTTTGGGTTCTATTATTGATAAGAGAGGGAACAAACCAATGAGTGTCCATGTTATTCTTTTTGTGGGTGATATTCTGTGTCATATGGCTGGGAACCGTGTGGTTAGGGGGGCTTTTGGGAGGAGACCCGAAGAGGAAGGACGTGTTGGAAGCGCTCTGGTCAACCATCGTGGTTGGTCCCGAGCGGCGAGTCGAGGGGGTCGGAGGGGATTGCGTGGTGGAAATAGGGCCCCGTTAATTGAGCTCCAACTGTTGTGCTCTGATGTCTGGCGCCTTTTACTTTCCCTTTCATATTGTATCACTATTAATTACATAGTTCCAGTAAGATTTATAAAGTGTAATCTGTAAATTGTACGTTGTGTGCTGTCTGATATTTGATATGTGAGTTTGTACCAGGTGGCATTACACTGCAATGACACAAACTGTGAGACACGGTTTGACGGGTGGACGGGGTTTCCCTAGATAGACACGAGCCGATAGACCTGAGCTTTACACAGGGTTCGGCCTGAGAATCTCGATCGTGTTTGGAAGCTTAAGATCTCGGGGCTCTGGAGACGGGCGGATCGAGGGTCGGTATCACGGCAGGAGACTCCTGTGTCATCGGGGAGACTGGGAAATCTTTCGCTGTGGGCTCAAAGACCCGAGATCTTTACGATCTTTGGGCGCAGAGCTTGAAAAAAGCAATGAAACGGACTTTCAACATTGTAAACCAGCGGGTTGTTGTTATGTCTCCTGCTCACTGTGGAAATGGGGAAGACCTCCCTCTCCCTTGCCAGGGAGAGAGAGAACTTGTGGTTTGTTGAATTTTGGATGAAATGCAAAGCCTTTGGGGTATCTTTAGTCTGTGTCTTTGCTATTGCTTAGCACACGCTTGGGCTCAGTGATTGTACCAATATGCATTTAATTTTGCTGGTGGGGGGAGTGGGGATCGCTGCTCGCTGCTGCTTACGTGCTGGAGGGAGGAGCTGGGGGGGACTTTCGGGTTCTTATGTCTAACTGTTGTTAATTCTTTGGGTCACTTCTCTGTTTTTGTGGATGTTTTGTGAAGAAAAAGCATTTCAGGATGTATATTGTATACATTTCTCTGACCTTAAACTTGACCTTTGAACTTCTGGACTTCTTTTTATTCTGTATATCAAAGATTTATATCATAGAGTAGATGGCTTTGTGGCAAGTTTGCAAATGATACAAAGACTGATGGAGGAAGCAGGTAGTGTGGAGGAAACAGATAGGATGCAGAAGGGCTTAGGCGGATTAGGAGAACGGGCAAGAAAGTGGCAAATGAAATAGAATTTTGGAAAATACATGGTCATGCACTTTGGTAGTGGAAATAAATGTGAAGATTATTTTCTAAATGGGGAGAAAATCCAAAAATCTGAGATGCAAAGGGACTTAGGAGTCCTTGTGCAGAATACCCTAAAGGTTAGTTTGTGGGTAGAGTTGGTGGTGGGGAAACCAAATGCAAAGTTAGCATTCATTTCAAGAGGTCTAGAATATAAAAGCAGGGATGTGATGCAGAGGATTTATAAGGCACTGGTGAGGCCTCACTTTGAGAACTGTGAACAGTTTTGGCCTCGTCATCTAAGAAAAGATGTGCTGGCATTGGAAAGGGTCCTGAGACAGTTCACAGGATGATTCCGGGAATGAAATTGTTATCATATGAGGAATGTTTGATGCCTCTAAGTCTGTACTCACTGAAATTTAGAAGGATGAGAGAGGACCTCATTGAAACCTTTCAAATCTTGAAAGGCCTCAGGATAGAGATGCAGAGAAATTTCTTTAGCCCGAGGGAGGCGAATTTGTGGAATTTATTGCCACATGCAGCTGTGGAGGCCAGGTCGATGGGAGTATTTAAGGCAGAGCTTGATAGATTTTCTTGATTGGACACAGCATCAAAGGAGAAGGCTGGGGAATGGGGCTGAGAAGGGGGAAAAAGGATCAGCCGTGATTGAATGGCAGAGCAGACTTGATGGGCCAAATGGCCCAATTCTGCTCCTATGTCTTATGGTCTTAATAAGAGTTCATAACAGCATTGAAGGAGAAGTCGATTGTGTCAAATGAACTTATTTATTTCAAACTGTGTTTACATAATCATTTGCATAGAGCTTTATGCAGCACCCGATCTCAAACGTAATGAATTCTATAACCTTCCTTATGAATGATTACTCAATCCAGCAGAAATTGCTATCAATTGAAAATCAGCTTCCAAACAGATTAACTTTGAATGTCCCTATAGCCACAGATATACAGGACTATGCAAAAGTCTTCGGCACATACATAGTATATAGCTCGGGTGCCTAATACTTTTACACAGTATTGCAGTAACTTTCTGTATTGCATTGTTCTGCTGCCACAAAAAAAAAATTCATGACATTTGTGAGTGATGATAAACCTGATTCTGATATGGGTCTCCATTTGTGAGCTGAGAGTGGGAAGGGGACAGGGAGAGGGGAATCACGGCTGGGAAAAGGGGAAGGGAGAGGGGAGGGAGCGAGAAGCACTAAAGAGACATTCTGTAATGATCAATAAACCAATTGTTTGGAATGAACTTATCTTGCTTGGTGGCTCAAGGCTGGGTGTGTTTGCACCCGCACCACCATCCCCTCCCCCAACCCCAGCACCCCTTCTCTGCCACCTGTCCCACTCCCTTCCATGCTCACTCGTCCCAACATCCTTTGCTCCCGCCAAACTTACAAACTCGCTCCCAATTCCACATCGCCAAATACAGAACCTTAGACACCCTAGCTATATACTGTATATGTGCTTCTCCCCTGATTCTTCTGATTTGATCTTTGCAAGCACAAGTCTGTTATTATCGCTTCCATTTGAACATTGCTTTCCTGATGTTGGAGTCAACGGGAGCTAGCCACCTGGCCCCTCAAGCCTGCCCTGCCTCTCAGTATGATCATGACTGATCCACCACAGGCCTCAAATACTCTTCTGCACCAGTTCTTTATGGTCTCAGTTCCCTGAAAAACCTCCACAGTAAACATCCCCAGTGATCAGGCCTATAAACTCCATGAGTCCCACCATGGGAAAGCTGAGATAACAGAGCAGTGGAAGTCCAGCTGTAGATTCGTAGGGAGATCCAGTATGAAAAGGGGCCCTTTGGCCACTAAGTGTATACTGACCATGGGCACTCCGCAGTCTATTCAGCCTCTTCTTAAAACTCAAGTCCTCCAGTTCGGATAACGAACTGATGAAGCTTTTCTGCACTGTTAATGGCATCCTGGTTAAGATTTTTGCTGCTATGCTGTAGGTATTTCATCTGAGCAGTTCTGTAAGAGCAGTCTGTTCTGCTCTCAGCCTGTTTGGGGTTTGAGCTGAGATATGGGGCTTTGTTTTCCAACTTAGGAATGTTGGGTCAGCCAGTCAGGATGGTGGAATTGGAAGAAGGTTCTAGAGAATGCTGGGCAGAGATGGACACTGGTGAGGGTCGAGGTCTTTTTGGCGGGAGCTGGGAGATGACAGGAGGGAAGATGTCTGAGGAAGCCATCCCTGTTGCACAATGTGCTTGTGCAGATGAATGGCTTCGAGGAGCAAGGACCAATACACCGGTGGGGGAGCTCGATTGTTCGAGGTGGATTTCAATCGACATTTGGAACGTGATGTGTCCAGTGCTGAGTTACAGACAACTTCAAGATGGGTTCCAACTTATGTGCACATTTGACTGATTAATTATGATTGACCCTTTTTGATTTCTTTCTTTTCTTTAACAACTGTTTGGTTAAATTAACATTCATAAATATACTTTCTTTATAGTTGGATGCAGCGTACGGTCTGTTATTTCTTGCTGCCAGGCGATTGCATGGGAGCAGCAAGTTACACAGTATTCACACAAGTTGGGGTTTGGGTGGGTGAGACAGCCCAGCCTCATGGTGGGACCCAGGTCATATCGACCTGAGACATACAGAGTCTGAGAATGGTGGTTTTCTCACAGCGAGGCGGTAACGAGCCACCTCTCTAGAGAGGCCTGGTACAAAGCAGTTTCACTTCTTACAGTATACTGCAAGTATGGTTTCAAAAACCTTGTACAGTCACAACATGATGTGCCAGCTCCCATACTCAGTGCCCTGACCGATGAAGGCACATGTGCTAAATGCCCTCTTCACTACCTTGTCTACCTGTACAGTATAAACACTTTCAGAGAACTATGTAACTGTACCTCTGGGTCTCGCTGTTCTACAATTCACTCCAGAACCCAGCCTTTCACTGAATGTGTCCTGACCTGCTTTAACTTTCACACTTGTCCAAGTTAAATTGGAGGATATAAAGTATATTTTTGGAAATTACTCTCAGTGGCCACTTTATTAGGTACACCTGCAATTTTCTAATCAGCCAATCACGTGGCAGCAACTCAATCCATAAAAACAGACATTATCAAGGGGTTCGACTGTTGTTCAGATCAGATATCAGAATGGGGAAGAAACGCGATCTAAGCAACTTTGACTATTGAATGATTGTTGGTGCCAGACAGGGTGGTTTGAGTATTTCAGAAACTGTTAATCTCTTGGGACAGCAATGCACAACAATCGCTAGAGTTTACAGAGAATGGTGCGAAAAACAAAGAAACATCCAGTGAGCAGCAGTTCTGTGGGTGAAAATGCCTTGTTAATGAGGGAGGTCAGACGAGAATGGCCAGGCAGGTTTGAACTGACAGGAAGGCGATAATAATTAAAATAGCCATAGATTACAGCAGTGGTGTGAGTAAGAGCAACTCTGAACTCACAACACACCAAACGTTGAAGTGGATGGACGACAGCAGCAGAAGACCACACTGGGCTCAAGGGTGTACCTAATAAAGTGGACACCAAGAGTATACGCTTGCTGGTTAAATGATTTGGAGGACAGTCTGCACTTTTACCAAATGTCCCTACTGTCACCAAGATTCATGAAGTTGTGGATAGTGCAGAAGACTGGCAAAGAATACAGTACAATATAGACCAGATGCGGATATGGGCAGAGAAATGGCTGATGGAGTTTATCCCAGATAAATGTGGGGTGTTTCACGTTAGAAGGGCAAATGCAAGGAGACAGTTCAGGGTAAGATCCTTAACAGAGTTGCTGAGCAGAGAGATCTTGGGATCCAAGTTCATAGCTCCTTGTAAGTGGCTACACAGGTCGATAAGGTGGTTAAGAAGGCTTATGGGATGCTCGCTTTGATTAGTCAAAGCTCTGAGTTTAAAAGTCAAGAGGTATGTTATAGCTTCATAAAACTCTGGTTAGGCCACGGCCGGAGTATTGCATACAGTTCTGGTCACCCCAGAGCAATGATGATGATGCTTTGGAGAGGGTGCAGAAGAGGTTTACCAGGATGCTGGCCTGGTTTAGAGGGCACGTGTTATCATGAGAGGCTGGATAAAATTTGGTTGTTTTTTCTGGAGTGCCAGGGACTGAGGGGAGATTTGATAGAGGTTTATAAGATTACAAGAGGCCAAGAAAGAGTAGACAGGGAGTATCTGTTTCCCAGTGTTGAACTATCTAATACCAGAGGGCGTGCATTGAAGGTGAGAGGGGGTAGGTTCAAAGGGGATGTGAGGGGTAAGTTTTTTACTCAGAGAGTGCTGGATGCCTGGAATGTTCTGCCTGGTATGATGATGGAGGCAAATACATTAGAGGATTTTAAGAGACATTGGATTGCCACGTGGTTGTAAGGAAGATGGAGGGATATGGACATGGTGTAGGTAGGAGGGATTAGTGTTAGTGGGCTTTTGATTTGCTTTTTAGCTGGTTCTGTACAACATTGTGGGCCAAATGGTCTGTTCCTGTTCTATGTTCTATGTTCTCTACTGGCTTAATGCTCTTCCAATCTTCTTGCAACAAAATCCCTGGGTATTATTTAGCAATGATGTCATGTATTTGTTGTTAGGAAACTTCACAGAAAGCAAGCTAGGTCCCCGATGATTGACAGCAACTAGTGACTGTAGCTGGGGACTGATGGTCCTCCTGGGAGGAGTGAGAGAATGGAAATATCATTTTTGTTTCCACCCAGTATGGGTGGAAGTCAGGAACAGGAAGGGAGAAGTTACTCTATTGGGGGTATTCCATAGGCCCCCTGGGAGCAGCAGAGATACCGAGGAGCAGATTGGGAGGCAGATTTTGGAAAGGTGTATTAATAACAGGGTTGTTGTGGTGGGGAGATTTTAATTTCCCAAATAACAATTGTTATGTCCCTACAGTGAAGGGTTTAGATGGGTTGAAGTTTGTTAGGTGTGTTAAGAAAAGTTTCTTGACACAATATGTGGATAAGCCTACAAGAGGAGAGGCTATACTTGATCTGGTATTGGGAAATGAACCCAGTCAGGTGTCAGATGTGTCATAAGGTGGGCGTTGATGGCGGACCCAAATGCAAGACACAGACACTGAAGTACTAGGAACAGGACTTGACTAGGAGCTGGGACAAGAACACAGACTTGGGCCTGGACATTGGCTAGGCAAGTGGAACCAGGACAAGGAACTGGGAACTAGGAGCCTGGGCTTGGACTGCGAGCTGGAGACTGTACAACGACCCAGAACCTGGTTCTTGACTCTGGCTTGGACCCTGGAACTAGGCGAGGACATTATGTGGCAACAGGACTGGACGAGGCTTGGATTCTTTGAGGCTTTCCAGGGCAGGATGAAGTACTCCTGGGCTGGGCGAGGCACAAGAACAGGACGAGACCCCGAAGCCTTGACATGGTCGAGGGAGAACAGGAAATCAGAGCCTTGGTCGAGGGAGAACAGGAAATCAGAGCCTTGGACTTGGGTCCCCAAAGGCTTCTCATTTCATCCAACAGTTGACAAACCAAAGGTTCTCTCTCTCCCTGGTAAGGGAGAGGGAAGTGTTCCTCATTTTCACAGCGAGTGGGAGACATAACAACAACCGGCTGGTTTACGATGTTAAAAGTCTGTTCTGTCGCTTTTTTCGAGCTCTGTGTCTGAAGATTTATAAAGACCTCAGGTCTTCGGGCCTACAGCGAAAGATTTTCTGGCCTCCCTGATAACACACGAGTCTCCTGCCGTTACACTGACTCTCGATCCACCCGTCTCCAGAGCCCCGAGATCTTAGGCTTCCAAACACGATCGAGATTCTCAGGCCAAACCCATGGATGTCGAAGAACGGCCAGTTGTGGAACCCTGAGACTGGGTCCCGTTCCCGCAAAGAACTGAAGCCTGCATTTAACTCCAGATCAGGGTCTTCAAAACAACCCTGAAAGGGGAAAATGAAGATATTAAAGGTGGAAATAGAGCTGCTTCCAAAGATGCAAGCAAATGAGTTGCTGTTAGGTGCCATTATCCCTTCCAAGCTTATTTCCACTTTTATTTTCATATTTCTCCTGCCTACACTCTCCATCAACGGTGTTGAGAGCTTGAGAGGTTTTGAGAGCTTCAGTTTCCTAGGTGTGACCGTGACCTCATTGAACCATGTAGATACCACAGCCTAGAAAGCTCACCAACGCCTCTACTTCCTCAGGAGGCTGAAGGAATTTAACGTGTTTCCCCATCAACCCTTATCAAGCTTTATCGCTGCACTCAGCCTGGATGTATAAGGACTTGGTGTGGCAACTGGTCTGCGTGTGACTGTAAATCAGTGCACAGAGCTGTGGCCACAGCTCAGCACATTACTCTATAGCAGGGGTCCCCAATGGTTTTTATGCCATTAAGCAAGGGGCCGTTGCACCTTGGTGGGGAACCCCTGCTTTAGAGACTCTGTCCACGCTCCTTGTTGCCTTGGTAAAGCAGCCAGGATAATCCACCCTGGAAATCCCCTCCCCGGGCAGAAGATACAAAAGCAAAAATTGCACATGCCAGCAGTCTCAAGGACAGCTTCTATCCCATTGTTCTCAGACTCCTGAACAGAACTCTTGTATGATAAGATGGACTCTTAACCTCACTATCTACCTCTTTACGATCTTTCACCCTGTTGTCTACCTGCACCGCACTTTCTCTGTGGCTGTTACACTTTATTCTGCATTGTTATTGTTTTACCTTGATCTAGCTCAATGCTCCGTGAAGTGATTTGATCTGTATAAACAATATGCAAGACAGGCTTTTCTCTGGCTTTTGGTACATGTGGCAATTATAAACCAATACCAATTCTAGCATCGCGATCACAAGGAATTCTGCAGATGCTGGAAATTCAAGCAACGTACACAAAAGTTGCTGGTGAACGCAGCAGGCCAGGCAGCATCTCTAGGAAGAGGTACAGTCGACGTTTCAGGCCGAGACCCTGATGAAGGGTCTCGGCCTGAAACGTCGACTGTACCAATTCTAGCATCCGCTTTCTTTGTTTAGAACATTGAACAATGCAGCATGAGATCAGGCCCTTTGGCTCACAATGCTGTGCTGATCCAATTCAATTAGCAATCAAATTAATCCCCTCTGCCAACATAATGTGCATATCCTTCCATCTCCTTCACATTCATGAGCCATCTAAACATCTCATATAAGTCCCTGATGTGTCTGCATCCACATCTACCCCAGGTACCCATCACTGTCTGTGTAAAATAACTTGCTGCTCTCAGCTTCTTTGAAAATATGCCCTCTCAATGCACGCCCTCTGCTATTAGATAGTTCAACCCTGGGAAACAGATACTCTTAGTCTACTCTATCAATGCCTCTCATAATCTTGGAAACCTCTATCAGATCTCCCCTCCGTCTACACCACTCCAGAGAAAACAACCTCTCGTTATAGCTCATGGCCTCTAATCCAGGCAGCATCCTGGTAAGCCTGTTCTGCACCCTCTCCAATGCCTCAATATCCTTCCTATTATGGGGCTGTATGCAATATTCCAGACGTAGCCTAACTAGAGTTCGAAAAGTTGCATCGTAACCCCCTGATTTTTCAGCTCAATGCCTTGACTAATAAAGGCAAGAATGCCATAAGACTTTTTAACCATCCTATCAACCTGTGCAGCCACTTTCAGGGAGCTATGAACTTGGACCACAAGATCCCTCTGCTCATCAACTCTATTCAGTGCCTTGCCCTTTACAGTCTACTGGTTCTTTACATTTGACCTACTAAGGTGTAACACTTCACAGCTGGCCAGGTTAAACTCTATCTGCCAATTCTCTGCCCATAGCTGAAATCGATCTATACCCTGTTCTATTATTTGCCAGTCATTTATGCTATCCACAACACCAGCAATCTTCACGTCATCTGCAAACTTACTAACCCACCTGTCAACATTTTCATCCAGGTCATTTATATACATCACAAACAGCAGAGATCCCTGTGAAACACCACTAATCACATAACTCGAATACACCCTCTGTCTCTATGGGCAAGCCAGTTCTGAATCCAAACAGCCAACTCACCATTGATCCCATGCATCTAAATCTACTGAATGAAGCTCCCATGAGGGATTGTGTCAAAAACCTTACGAAAATGAATGTAGACCACACCCACAGCTCTATCTTCATCAATCACCCTCAACAACTTGTCAAAAATCTCAATCAAGTTAGTAAGATATGACTTGCCCACATAGAGCCATGCTGGCTCTCTCTTAGGCCATGGTTTTTCAAATGCTCATAAATCCTTTCTCTAAGAATTCTCTCCAGTAACTTCCTGACCACTGACATGAGACTTGCCAGTCTGTAGCTTCCAGGATTAACCCTGGTTCCCTTCTTGAATAATGGAACACCGTCAGCTACTCGCCAGTCTCTGAGACCTCGCCTGTGGCTACAGAGGACATGAAGATATTGGTCAAGGCCTCAGCAATCTTTTCCCTTTCCTCTCTCAATAACCTGGGGTATACAGAATCCCATCAGGCCCTGCAGACTTATCCACCTAAACGTTCTCTAGGAGACCCAACACAACCTTCTAACGTAGATACAGGCAATCAGTCCATCAAATCTACACTGACTTTTGTCTCTGCTCCGTCTCATTTACTTCCTGTTTAAAATTGGGCCAATTGACAGTAGCTCTGTTGACTACTGACCAGCTTGTTTTTGTGATGTGAGAAGATGCTTTACAGTTCCAGCAGCCGGGATTCAGTCCTAATTTCCAGTGCTGCCCCAGTGAGGTTTTCAGATCCCGCAGCCACCGATGACCATAAGGTTTCTGCCTGGCGCTCCGATTTACTCTCACATCCCTAAACCTTATGGGTTGGGAGGTTACTAGGCTGACATTGCTAGGTGATAGGGTATTTGGGGAGAATGGGTTGTGGAGTAAAGGGGAATAATGGTGGCATGGTAGCATAGCGTTAGTGTAACGCTATTACAGTACCAGACCCAGGTTCAATTCCCGCCTCTGTCTGTAAGGAGTTTGTATGTTCTTCTGTGATCGCCTGGGTTTCCTCCAGTTGCTCCCGTTTCCTCCCACAGTCCCAAGACGTAATGTACGTGTTAATAGGTCAATCGGTCACATGGGTGTAACTGGGCAGTCTGGGCTTACTGGGCTGTTTCTCTAAATAAAATAAAACACTTAAAAATATGCGGGGAAAGGGATTGCTTTGTGAGCTAGCATTTGTTCAATGGACCAAATGGCCTCCTACTGTAGGTGATATAGAAATAAGGAAACTATAGAATGGAGCTAGGAAGAATGCTACTGACTGAGCTGTGGCAAATTCTACTGCCTCCGGAATACTAATCCAACGACAAAACCACATTCCTGCAGACACTTAAACTCAAATAAAATGTAACTCTTCTGGTGGAGTGTAGACCTCTATTACCATAAATTATTTTTTCTCTATCTGCAGACACCTAGAAAATAAAACACCAGCTGTTTTCTTTTTCCCTAGGCCTGGAAAACCTGTTCACATGTCTGCCAGGAAAATCTTTTGGCTTCCGATCAATTTCACTGCAATGCAAAAACCATTTAGGGTGATTTCTGCAGAGAATTTGAACAGCATCCTCCCTGAAATACTTAGGTAAGTTTTTCCATGTACACTCCAGGAAACTGAGCCAACAGCTGCTTTCACTGTTAGAAGCACTTTCAAAAGAAGCCAAAACCAGATTGGAGGCTTTGGAGAAGCATATGCCTGACATGAAACCAAGTACGACAGTCTGGAGACATGTCTATGCAGAAATGTGAATGTTGTAAAGTTATTTCCCAAGTGACTTCCACGACTTGGCTCCATATCCGTATTGTTTTGTATTTCACTCGAAAGCCTTATTCTGCCAGCTGACTGCACATGAGGAAAACATTGTACTCGCTCAGACAAAGCCATCCAGTGAGGTGGAGAGGGGTGGGGAGGTATCACACATTTGAACAACAGGCAGAGATTGCCACAAAGATGAGACTGGCTGTAGGTGTGATGTTAATATGGACCATCACACATGGCTGCTTCAGAAGCAGCATCTGTGAAATGGTTCACTTTGTGAATCAAAAGGAGGAATGAATGGATAAGTAACCCAATGATTCAAACATTATACCTCAGAATTTTGTTGTGAGAAGTTCATTAGTAGTTTACACAAAAAGAAATCTATCAGAGGTGTACAGTCACAAGATAAGGGAGTGATTATCTAAAAACGAGTCACATCAAAATTGCTTCCCATAGAGGATGGTGTACTGTTGGAGTTCTCTACCCTGGAGAGCCAAGAGGACTAGATTCTCACTGTCCACAACACCCCCAATCTTGGTGTCATCCACAAATTTGCTGATCCAGTTTACCACATTATTATCTAAATCATTAACATAGATGAGAAACAACAGACCCCGCACTGACCCCTGAGTCACTCCACTCATCACAGAGCTGTTATCAGAGAGACAACCATCGACTATCACTCTCTGGCCTCTCCTGTCAAATTCAATCGACTGAATCCTGAATACCAAGTGACTTAATGTTCTGGAATAACTTCCCACACAGGATTTCATCGAAGTTCATGCAGACAACACCAACTGCCTTTCCTTCATTTCCTTCTTGGTAACATCCTCAAAGACTCTAAGATTGTTTAGACTTGACTTAGCATGCACAAAGACACATTGACACATTTCAAGTTATTTGCTGAGTGAATAACATTATTCTACATTTGCCAGGATTATTTGCCATATCTCAAATCTCAGATTTTATTATGAAGTAGAGCAGGTAATTCAGTCCATTGAGTCTATAACAGCTGTCAGAGAAATCACATTCTCCCATTTATTCCCCTGTAGCCTAATCCTTCTCACATCTTAGCTCCACCTTAATTCTCCTACCATCACCACCTTGTAATAACTAATTATGTCACACGTCACAGCTGACTTCAAAGGTGCCCCTCCCTTTGGACCTGAACTTCAGTGTTCATTCGGTGGGAGACAAGCTGCACTGTGCGAGATGAAGAACTGTTGCAGCATGTTCTTGCAGAAACATGGCTCCAGGATACATTCAATCTACAGGCCAAGACACTCAGGGACTTGGGCTAGATTAGTACTTTTTAAATATGTTTTTTAAACTTCTGGTTTAAGATGGGGTTGGTGAAGCACAGTGATGACTTGTTGACAGCAAAAACAGCTGTTAATTGCTTTATTAATGGCACTTTTGATCACTGCACTCAATTGCCTGTAACTTCCCTTTCAGAGTTGAGCTTTTGAACTGCCTGTACAACCTAACATTATTGTGGTGTGAACTGAAGTTTTGAAGGTGCAGGATGGTTGTGGCGTGGCGTGTTTGGGCTGATTCAAGGCATTGGAATCCAGACTTGGGAGCAGGGAACAAGCTAATGTTTAGCTGCTGGACTGGACTTGGAGGCGATACAAAACGGTTGAACAGAGTCAAAATAGCAGGGTTCAGGCCTGAGAGGAGGAACAAGCCGAGGTTTGACTGATTTAAGCTGAGGATTGAACTGGAAAGGGCAGGTTTTGGCCAAATTGAGACGGCAGGTCCTGGGCCCAAGAACATATCAAAGTGGCAGGGCCCAGTTTCAAGAGTGAGGAATGACCTGCCGCTTAGCCGATTTAAGCACTGGGGCAGATTGAAAAGGTCAGTATTATGTTTTGTAACTTCAGAACATTAAACTAATTCAAAGCAATTCCCAGGAGACTGAGAATATGGATGTAGTTTGAGCGAGGTGCGCACGTATCATGTGTAGCGTGATGATGATGTGAAGTTAAGATGGCGCTAAACAGCGACACCTTTGCTTGCATCTTCGGAAACAGCTCCATGTCTGTCTTTGATATCTCTTTTTTCCCTTTTCAACGTTCTTTTGAAGACCCTGACCTGGAGTTACACTCTGACTTCGGTTCTTTGCGGAAACGGGACCGCTCTCAGGGCCTCACACCCGGCCGCATTTCGCTATGCCAAGGACGTGGCCTGGAAGGCAAATGTGCTTCAGGGTTTTGGATTTTTGTGGCTCTGGAGTCAGGCTGATTCAAGGTCAGTGCCCCTGACTGAGTATTGACTGGAGTATTCTCTTACTAATCTTTCTATTGATCCCTTTACGATCTGATCTCTCCTCTTGGTTTCCTCATCCACACCATCATCTGAACAATTCTGTTTTCATATCTCCATTGACCCTTTTTCTATTGTCCTTCTATTCATCCAGCTGGGCTTTGGTCTTTGGATCTACTTTTATAAGCAGCCTTTGGACCCATTGCAATTTGCCTATCGCCAAAATAGGTCAATGGCAGATGCAACCTCAATGGCTTCCCACATGGCTTTAGACCATCTGGACAACACAAACACCTATATCAAAATGTTCATTGACTATAGCTCAGCATGTAACACCATCATTCCGACAATCCTGATTGAGAGGTTACACAACCTGGGCCTCTGTACCTCCCTCTGCAATTGGATTCTCGACTTCCAAACCAGAAGACCACGATCTGTGTGGATTGGTGATAACATCTTCTCCTTGCTGACGATCAACACTGGTGAACCTGAGGGTTGTGTGCTTAGCCCACTGCTCTACCCTCTCTATACTCTTGACTGTGTGGCTAGGCATAGCACAAATACCATCTATAAATTTGCTGATGATGCAATCATTGTTGGTAGAATCTCAGATGATGATGAGAGTGCTAACAGGAGCGAGATATACCAACTAGTGAAGTGGTGTCACAGCAACAACATGGCACTCAAAGTCAGTAAGGCAAAAGAGCTGGTTGTGGACTTCGGGAAGGGTAAGACGAAGGAATGCATACCAATCCTCATAGAGGGATCAGAAGTGGAGAGAGTGAGCAGCCTCAAGTTTTTGGGTGTCAAGATATCTGAGGACCTAACCTGGTCCCAACGTTTTGAGGCAGTTATGAAGAAGGCATGACAGCGACTATACTTCATTAGGAGTTTGAAGAGATTTGGTGTGTCAACAAAAACACTCAAAAACTTCTATAGATGTACTGTGGAGAGCATTCTGACAGGCTGCATCACATTCTGGGATGGGGGCGTGGGGTGATGGTACTGCACAGGACTGAAAGAAGCTGCAGAAGGTTGTAAATCTAGTCAGCTCCATCTTGGGTACTAGCCTACCAAGTACCCAGGACATCTTCAGGGAGCAGTGTCTCAGAAAGGCAGCGTCCATTATTAAGGACCTCCAGCACCCAGGGCATGCCCTTTTGTCACTGTTACCATCAGGTAGGAGATACAGAAGCTTGAAGGCACACACTTAGCAATTCAGGAAAAGCTTCTTCCCCTCTGTCATCTGATTCCTAAATGGACATCGAACCCTTGGACATTGCCTCATTTTTAATATGTATTATTTCTGGGTTTTTTTTGCATGATTTTTAATCTTTTCAAAATGTGTATTCCGTAACTGATTATTTATTTATTTTCTTCTATATTATGGATTGCATTGAACTGCTGCTACTAATTTCACGACACAAGCCAGTGATATTAGACCTGATTCTGATTCTGATGATCTCCCACTTGAAGTTCTTGCAATAACCTCAATGCACAGAGCAGATTTTGGTTCTTTATGCTCACAGAAGCCAAATGTTTGCAACTTTCCTGAAGCTCCTTAAACTCTCTTCCAGCTTAAAACCAAGCCACATTTTGCAATTAATAGTCTGATTAGCATATCGGAAGCTTTCTCAGACATGTTGTCTACAAATGCTGTTGTAGTGGGACCACTGCTTTTGTCACTTTCTAGATCCCTCTGAGCAATGTAATCCTTCCTTGGTCCAATATGCTTTCAAACCAGAGGAACAGAGATTTGCACCAACAGCTGTTTGCCCTCTGTGGGCAATGGTTCATGGTGGGCAGTATGGAGACAGTTGTGGTATTATCCATTACCTTCCTTAATTCACTTTCAGTGGTTTCATTGTGGAGGATGTGGCACGCAAATGGTGAATGGATCTCCAATCGAGTTGTAGTTGACTCAGCCAGTCACTCCCCCGCAATGCTGGCCCTCCTGTTTCTACCACATGCAAACTCAATTAAGCTTGTTGGTTGTTGAAATTCACTGTTACAGATGTTATTCCTACATAAGTTAGCTTTTCTCCAATATGTTTTCAGTTGGATATCTGCAGACTTCAGTTTGGTATCTTTGAAATGCCATTCAAATTGATTTTATTGAATGATTGAAACAGCTGAACTAGTGTCAAATTCCATTTTAATTAATTTTCCATTCACATCTGGTGTAAGTCTTATTGCTTGTCTATTGCTAATTTTCACACTTAAGTCTCAAGGCTACACAATCCTACGTCATTCTAATCGTTATCAGATTTTTCATCAACAGCATACAGATTTGTGCTCTTTTTGAAACTGCAATTTGAGTTTTTAATCATTTTCTCTTCTCTGTGCAGTTAACTTATTTTTGCCTGCCCGACATGCTCTTTGTATGTGTCCTATTTTGTTGCATTTTGTGCAAGTTTTGCCTTTAAATCTGTATTGGCTTGGTGTGTGTGAGCTCCTGCCACAACAGTAACACAGTTTGTTTGGCCAAGGAGATTTCTGTTTTAGACGTAGTTTTGTTCACTCTCACTTTCAGTCCTGAATGCAAATTCATTGCGTCTCTGTTTGCAGTTTCCATTGAAACAATGATTTCAAATGCTCTTTTGAATATAAACTGTGCTTTAATTAGGAGCCATTTTTGAATGCTTTCTTTTAAGATTCCACAAACTGAACAGTCTCTAAGTCTATCATTAAGACCATTACCAAAATGACAATGCTCAGACAATTGCTTTGATTCAGCTATTTACACTGAAATCAACTCCCTTTCTTTTGATTCTCCTTATGAAAGCTAAAGTGTTGCGAAAGCAACAATGGCTTTGGCTCTGAAGACTCATGCATTGGTTTTACAATGGCAGCAAAGCTCATATCTGCTGGCTTGGTTGGAGCAGTCAAACTTTGCAGCAAGCTGTATGCCTTTAAACCCAATGGACTCAGCAAAATTGGTGTTTGCTTCCCATTGGCTATGTCATTTGTTTCAAAATACTGTTCCAACCTGCTCAGTGTACATGAGCCAATTACCTGTTGTGTAATTAAACTCTTCACCCTTTCTAATGTAGCCATCCATTTATGATTTTTTCTTGATCAGCATGCCCGGCACTCACTGTTTATGAACCTTGAACTCTTCTGTTTACTGCCTTAAAAAAGCTGAATCATGTCTTCCCTCCTGAAGAAATGTGCTGCTCTGCTTTGCAGTTTCTTGCTAAGTTATTTTATTCTGAACATCTCGCTGCACTCTAACAGGTCAGTAACCATGTTGGGTTTGTTATAAAAATACCTCGTAGGCAATGTTATGTTTGTAACCCATAATTAATTACAAACGTACTTAAATGAACAGGAATGCTTAATCAACCAATATATACACAAGATTACTCAAATATTATTGAAATATTAAATAAGATAGATCAGATAAAGTAAGATAAGATAAAACTTTTATTTATTTCAAAGGAAATTATTGTTGTCAGGTTGCTCAGTCAGAAATATATACTTTAAAATACAAAGGGTAAGCATTGAGATATGAAAAAATACAACATGTGCATTAAAAAGTAACAGTGCAAAACACAGATGTGCAGTGAAACCATATACTTACATACTGAAGGAGGGGGAGTTGTAGAGTCGTATAGTCATAGGGAGAAAGGATCTCCTGTGGCATTCAGTGGTGCACCTCAGTGGGATCAGTCTGTTTATAAAGCTGCTCCTCTGTTTATCCAGTATGTCATGGAGGGGGTGAGAGGGATTGTCCATAATTCTCCGTAGCCTCTGCAGCATCCTCCTCTCAGACACAACCACCAGGGAATCCAGTTCCACCCCCAGAACAGAATAGCCTTCCTGATGAGCTTGTCGATCTTCTAGACATCAGCTGCTCTCACCCTGCTGCCCCAGCAGACAACAGCGTGGAATAGAATGCTGGCCACCACTGAGTCATAGAACATCTGTAGCAGAGTACTGCAGACCTTGAATAAACCGGAGTCTCCTCAGGGTGTACTGTTAGCTCCCTTCTTGTACAGAGCACCTGTATTTTTAGTCCAGCCCAGTTTATTGTCCAGGTGAGTTCCCAGGTATTTGTAGTCCTGGACGACTTCCACATCCATTCCCTTAATGGAGATGGGAATGCAGGGTGTTTTCTCCCTCCACCACCAACTCCTTTGTCTTTGTGATGTTGAGCTGCAGGTGATTCTGCCCACACCACCCAACAAAGTTACACAGCAGTCAGGGTGTCAGGGCTGAGGGCAAGGGACGGGCTTGTACAGCCCACTATTCACTCACCTCTCCACTGAACTGTGGCTGTGGCCTGCAACCAACAGGCTTCTGGATCAGCTGTGGCTGCCTTTGTGTCTGTGAACTTCAGTTCTGAATGTTATTTGCTTATTGTTATTGTTTTTTCCGCACATTGGGTGTTTAATGGTCTTTTATTTTATATATGGGCTCTATTGTGTTTCTTTGTTTTGTGGCTGCCTGTAAGGAGATGGATCTCAAGTTGTATATAATATACATAGTTTGATAGTAAATAACACACATTCAGTGATTCAGGAACCACTTCTTCCCCTCTGCCATCTGATTTCTAAAATGGGCAATGAACCCATGAACACTACATTAATACTTTTCTTTTATTTCTATTTTTGCACTACTTGTTTTAACGTAATTCAGTTTTTTCTATTTTTATCATGCATTGCCACAAAGTTAACAAATGTCATTACATATGCCATTGAAATTAAACCTGATTTGGAAATGTAGTTTGTTTTTCTGCAATCATAATTATATGTTCAATATGTGTTGTGTGCTGTGCAGAACTGTTTTGTACCTTGGCTCCAGAGGAACACTGTTTCATTTGTTTGTATTCAAGTGTATGGCTGATTGACGATTAAACTTGAACTTTGGGATTTGGAGAGCCTGGAGAATCACATGTGGTCAGAGGGAGAACATGCAGACTCCTCAAAGACAGCAATGGAAGGTCAGAATGAAGTTAGACCTGTGAGGCTGTGAGACAGAGCCACAGAACAGAACTACACAGGCAGAGGTCACTTTGAGAGGTGCGAATGAAGGTAACTTCTCTGGTAAGGATTACCCCACTATAAATTAGAGGGGAAATGAAATCAGAGTGCACAGGGAAAGGAAGAGTGACCAAGAGGAAGAAACTGAACAAGAATTGAAATAAAAAGGAAAAGAAAAGTCTTCAAAGAAACAATTAGAAGCAGAAGGAAATTAGGGAGTGTGAAGAGTCAGTATTGTACAGAAAGAGCAAAATGAAAGGAAGAATTAAAAAGAAAGTCACAGATGGGGCCACTACTGATCATTTCTGTTTAGAGCAGTTCACTTGCTGGCTGTTTCCCCTCCATCCCAACTGCCATGGACACCCTGGGATAAAGTTCTCTCCCAGTTCACTCACATCTGTGCTTTCAATTATGCAGCCTCGGCCTTCCACCTCCAGGACATTCCTGCAGCTGCTAACATGATTTGGTGCATTTATATGGCCTGCTCTCTCTAGCATTGTCCTCTTCCATGGGGTTGGCCATCATTCAGCTGCTCTCAGCCTAAGGGATGCTCACTTAACTAAATTTGGCAGACACTGGCTTTGGCTAATCACTACAAGTTCCAGCTAGAACATAGTGAACTAATGGGCTCAGTGCTTGTCTTGCAAAATTCCTCACTAGTTGTCATAGCGGGGCGTGCTGGGAGTGGACCCAAATGCAAGACACAGACACTGAAGTACTAGGAACCGGACTAGGTGTGTCAAGAAAGCAAGGGAAGTGGGGAAGAAATGACGCTGGACAAGACACAGGCCCTGGACGAGACTAGGATACAGGGCCTGGGCTAGGACTAGACTAGGAAAGCGGGACTTGGACGAGGAACATGGAACTTGGAACCTGGACAAAGACTCCGAGCCAGAGACTGGACAAGGACCCGGAACCTGGGTCTTGACTTAGGCTCGGACCACAGATCTAGGCGAGGACAAGACATGGCTACAGGATGAGAAGTGGCAACAGGACTGTACGTGAGACCCCTGGACAGGACGAGGGAGCCCCAGCAACGAGCTGGACGAGGTACTCCTGGGCTGGGCGAGGCACATGGACAGGATGAGAACATGAAGCCTTGACCTGGTCGAGGGAGAACAGGAACAGAGCCTTCGGCGAGGGAGAACAGCAACGCAGAACACAGAACCTTGGTAATCTTGGGAGATAGGATCGCAGAACACAGAGCCTTGGTCTTGGGAGACAAGAATGCAGAAGACAGAGCCTTGGTAATCTTAGGAGACAGAAATGCAGATCACAGAGCCTTGGTCTTGAGAGACAGGAACATGGAACACAGAGCCAGGACCACTCCTTGGGAACAGGACATAGGGCCAGGACTCATACACAGAATGCTGAACACGACGAGACGGTTCCCAAAACAAAGTGGCAGCAAACGGCCAGACCTACTTAGCGAAGGCATGGACACAGAGATGTTCCCAACACTAGGTAGCGGCAAACGGCCGGACCTACCTAGCGAAGGCGTGGACACAGAGACGGTTCGTAACACAAGGTAGCGGCAAATGGCCGGACCTACCTCGCGAAGGTGAGGACACAAAGAGATAGTTCCAAACAACGAAAGACAGTTCCTTATCTAGACACAGCAAGGCCCTGATCTTGCCCTGGCAGTTGAATCTGACGGCTTTACAGGCAAGGACACAGGTGAAGGTAGCAGGCGAGGCTTCAGGCAAAGGTAGCAGGCGAGGCTTCAGAAGGAAAGGGAAGGGGAGGGAACAGTCCAGCAACTGAAGCTGAACCCAGGAGCTGTTTATGTAGCCAGCCCAAAATGAGAATCATGTGCCTCAATTAAGGCACACACAGGACAAGGGAAAACCGGAAAACCTGGAATATGGATCGATGGACCAGTCCGTGAACCAGAAAGTGGACTTCACGGACCAGACCATGACAATTATCTCCCCTCTATGGGAGCCTCCTGGTGACCAAACAGGCTCTCCAGGACTAAGGATAACACGGGTGGGTGGGGGGGGGGCATTCAACAGGAGGGAACCCAGGATGGTAAGAGTAAAACGACAGTGTCTGTGTGGCTGGGTCCATGCTTGACTGGACTATTCTGTCATAGCGGGGTTGTACTGGGAGCAGACCCAAATGCAAGACACAGACACTGAAGTACTAGGAACAGGACTAGGTGTGTCAAGAAAGCAAGGGAAGTGGGGAAGAAATGACGCTGGACAAGACACAGGCCCTGGAGGAGACTATGACACAGGGCCAGGGCTAGGACTAGACTAGGAAAGCGGGACTTGGACGAGGAACTAGGAACTTGGAACCTGGCCAAGGACTCCGAGCCAGAGACTGGACAAGGACCCAGAACCTGGGTCTTGACTCGAGTTCAGAACCCTGATCTAGGCAAGGACAAGATGTGGCTACAGGATGAGAAGTAACAACAGGACTGGACGTGAGACTCCTGGACAGGATGAAGGAACCCCAGCACAGAACGAGGGACCCCCCCAGCACCGGGCTTGGCGAGGTACTCCTGGGCTGGGCGAGTAACATGGACAAGATGACAACACAAAGCCTTGAATGCAGAGCCTTGGTTGAGGGAGAACAGGAACACAGAACACATAGCCTTGGTAATCTTGGGAGACAGGAATGCAGAACACAGAGCCTTGGTCTCAAGAGACAGGAACATGGAAAACAGAGCCAGGACCCCTCCTTGGGAAGAGGATGTAGGGCTGGGACTCATACACAGAATGATGAACACGATGAGATGGTTCCTAACACAAGGTAGCGGCAAATGGCTGGACCTTCCTAGCGAAGGCATGGACATAGAAACAGTTCCCAACTCAAGGTAGCGGTAAATGGCCGGACCTACCTAGTGAATGCGAGGACACAAAGAGACAGTTCCAAACAACGAAAGACAGTTTCCTATGTAGACACAGCAAGGGCCCGATCTTGCCCTTTTTCCCTTTTTGCACAGTAGCGTAGTGGTTAGTGTAATCCTATCACAGTGCCAGCAACCCCGGTTCACTTCTGTTGCAGTCTGTAAGGAGTTTGCACGTTTTGCCTGTGACCATGTGGAATTCCTCTGGGTACTGTGGTTTCCTTCCACATTCTAAAGATGTACAGATTGGTAAGTTAGTTGGTCACAGAGATGTAATTGAGCAGTGGAGGTTCACTGGGCCTGTTACTGTGCTGTATCTCTGAATAAAAATCTTCTTAATCTCTCTCCTTTATCTACCAAGTCATTAATTCAACTGCGTGGGAGGAACCGATGGACTTCTGTCTCTATCGCTCTCCCTAACCCACCAGAATAATTTTTGAGCTCGGTCTGTATCCGTGCTCTCAAACAGCATCTTCCTCTGGATTGTTGTTCCATCTCAGTGAGCTCATCTTGGGTTAGAGATCCATTTGTTAATCCCTTGATCCTTTTCCCACTCAGCCTTGGCCATAAGATCACTACACTGGTTACTAGTGTTAGCAGCTCACACTTAGACCATAGCATAGAGGAGCAGAATTAATCTATTAAGCCCATCAAATCTGCTCTGCCATTTCATCATCTTCCCTCTCAATTTGTCAGGTACTTCCTCCATCTTCTCTAAAGCTGATTTTATTACTCTTCTCCTGTCATGATGTACACTGGTAATGCAGAACCCAAGTGCAGAGGAAAGACAGACTCCATTCTAGAGACGGCGACCAGGGTTTATTCATTAGAATTCCAATAGAACATTGGTGGGTCAGCCAAGCGACAGTGCAAGACGTAACACTCTCAAAGCTAGGACCTCATGATACACTAATTGAGTGTCCACTAAAATAATATGTAACACGGATTTCCTGAACCAATAAAAATAAACTTAACAAGGTTAAAAAGAAAGCACCAGGGATCAATAACTCTTACTAAACAACAATTAACTAGTTCAGGTGCTCTAAAAACCTTAGAGCTTAATGTTCTCTGGCACTCCACACAGGCCCAAAGTGCCCATTACACCTCTTGTCAATAAAACAGTCCACATCTTGAAAATTAATACCCATTTTCAATTATGTCATTCTTTCTAAAGCTCATAGGATCATTGAGTTATGCAGCATAGAAATGGGACCTTCAGCCCAAATCATCTAAATCCAAATCCTGTGCATCAATATCTCAGAGGATCTATCCTGGGCCCAATATATTGATGCAATTATAAAAAAGGCTCACCAGTGGTTAAGTTTCATTCGAAGTTTGAGGAGATTTGTTATGTCACCAAAAACTAACGAATTTCAACAGGTGTACCCTGGAGATCATTGTGACTGTTTGTGGCGCCCCTAGTATGGAGGAGCTAATGCACAGGATTGGAAAAAGCTGCAGAAATTTGTAAACTCGGCCAGGTCTAACATGGGCACTAACCTCCCCATCATCGAGGATATCTTCAAAATGTGATTCCTCAAGAATCATTAAGGGCTGTCACCATGCAGGACATACCCTCTTCTGATTGCTCCCATCTGGGAGGTGGTACAGGAACTTGAAGCCACACACACTTGAAGCCACTTTTAGGAACAATTTCTTCCCCTCAACCATTTGATTTCTGAATGGTCCATGAACCCATGAAGACGATCTTGCTTTTTGATCCATTTTTGTCCTATTTGTTTATTTTTTTATATTTCTTATTGTAACTTACAGTAAGTTTGTCTGTATTGCTTTGTTCTCCTGCCACAAAACCACAATTTTTGTCAGTGATATGAAACCTGATTTTGATTCTGACGACTAAGTTATCTATTTGAGCTAATACCATTTGCCTGTGTTTGGCTCGTATGTCTCTTAACTTTTCTATCCATGTGTCTTTCAAAATGTTTTTTAAACATTATAATTGTATCCATTTCAACCTCTTTCTCTGGCAGCACAAAATCTGATGGCAGAGGGGAAGAAACTATTCCCAAAATGTTCAATGTGTGTCTTCAGGCTCCTGTACCTCTTCCCCTTCCTGTGGAAGCTTTTTTAATATACCCTCTAATCTTTGTGTGAAAAAGTTGCCCCAGGGCCTTGTTAAATCCTTCCCATCTCATTTTGAACCTAGGTCTCTCATTTTAGGCATCCTCCACCTTGAGAAAAACTTTGTGACCATTTACATTATCTACAGTCTTCATGTTTGTTAGCCTTCCAAGTGAATGTAATTCTCTCTGGAATGAACTGTTGGTGTTTCACACCAGCACAGTACTGAAGCTGCTCTCTGCAAAGCCACTAATGACGATCGTGCTATATAAATATAAGTTGGTGTTGCACATTATAAATGTTCTACAGTTCTCGTTATAAAATGGAACAGCGTTTTTGCCACTGTTTAACCCCAGGTCAATATCATTTAAATGGGTAATTTGCTCACTCTGTTTGTGGTACCATACTGTACATATATGGACTGCCACACATACATGAGTGTTTGACCAAAATATATATGTGGGATTTAACATAACCAGATTATGAAAGAAAAAATTTTCAATCCTGTGGTTTAAGTTTGGATACAAATAGTGAATTGCACAAATTGAAACAAGTATAGGACTATCCCCAAACGGCAAGTTTTAATCATTGTGAAGCATACTGTGGTTTGTTAAAGGCACAAAATGTTAATCATCTTTGTTCCCCTTCCTTTCATTATTTGCTTCTATATCTTCTTCCTTTCTTCCTTTTGTTCTTCTTTCTGTTCTTCCTTCTTTTCTTCCCTTTTCCTTTCTTTCTTCCTTCCCTCCTTTCTTTCTTCCATTCTTCATTCCTTTTTTCCTTTCTTTCTTCCTTCCTTTTTTCTTTATTTCTTTTCCTTCCTTTCTTTCCTTTCTTTATTTCCTTCTTTCATTCTTTTTTCTTTCCTTTCCTTTCTCCTTTCCTTCTTTCTTTCAGTTGCCTGAGAACATCTATTTTCTAAGTGAACTAGGTGTTATTTTGCCACACCTGAGTAAAATCTGAAATGAAGTCCTATTTCGAGAGCTGGGAAGACAGTCCAGTGCTCTCCTGAGGGAGAATTGCACTGTCAACTGCATTAGACACTGAACCCTGGGCCTATCTGCTCTCCTAAGTGGATATAGAAGCTATCAGGGAACTTTATTGAAGACTAGTGGAGTTATTCCCTGCGTCTCAACCTCAATAAACATTATTTTAAAAACATCATTTAAAAAAAACAGAATAATTGGTCCCAATCATGTTGTTTCTCAGAAAGCTTGTTAGGTTGCAACATACACACGTTATGATGCAGTTTACACTTTCAAAGTAATTAATTGGTATGAAATTATTTTAAGGATCCTACAAAGGCATTTGATGAGGTTCCACATGGGAGATTAGTCAGGAAGTTTCAGTCACTTGACATTCAAGATGAGGTGGTAAATTGGATTAGACATTGGCTTTATGGGAGAAATCAGAGAGAGGTAGCAGCTGTTTGCCTCTCTGACTGGAGGCCAGTGACTAGTGGAGTGCTGCAGGGAATGGTGCTGCTTTTACTGTTTGTAATTCAATTCAACAACCTGAATGATAACGTGATTAACTGGATCAGCAAATTTATGGATGACACCAAGATTGAGGGTGTAATGGACAGTGAGGAAGACTAACAGAGCTTGCAGCTGGAAAAGTGGGCTGAAAAGTGGCCCATTGCAGACAGGTGTGAGGTGTTGCTCTTCGGTGGGATCAACCAGGGTAGATCTTACTCAGGGCACTTAGGAGTGTGGTAGAACAAAGGGATCTTGAAAATGGCAGCACAGGTAGATAGGGGCGTTAAGAAAGCTTTTGTCTTATTGGCCTTCTTAAATCCAAGTTCTGAGCACAGGAGATGGGATGTTATGTTGAAGTTGTATAAGACATTAGTGAGGACTGATTTGGAGTGTTGAGTGCAGTTTTGGTCACTTACCTACAGGAAAGATGTAAATAAGGTTGAAAGAGTACAGAGAAAATTTACAAGGATGTTGCCGGAACTGGAGAGCCTGAGTTATAAGGAAAGAATGAATAGGTTAGCACTTTATTCCTTGGAACATAGAAGATTAAGGGGATATTTGATAGAGGTAAACAAAATTATGAGGGGTATAGATAGGGTAAACGCAAGCAGTCTTTTCCACGGAGGCTGGGTGAGACTACAACCAGAGCTCGTGTGTTAAGGGTGAAAGGAGAAATATTTAAGGGGAACACAAGGGGAAACTTCTTCACTCAGAGGGTGGTGAGAGTGTGGAATGAGCTGTCAGTGCAAGTGGTGCAAACAAGCTCAATTTCAACACTTAAGAGAAGTTTAGAAATGTACCTGAATGGCAGGGGCATGGAGGGAGGTCTATGGTCTGGGTGCAGGTAGATGGGATGAGGCATTTTAAATGGATTGAGATGGACCAGAAGGGGCTACTCGGTGCTGTATCTTGCTATGAATTTATTTGACAGGCAATATGAGTGCAATCTTTCATATTATTTTTCCCTTTTTCTACTGAAATGGATATTTGCTTCCTGGGCCAGTGGCTCCAAAGTTTTGCCAAGCTCAGCTTTCTAAACACTTTGTAAGTAAATTCCTAAATACCTTTGCTTAGCTTCTGGTTGTAAGCGGGAGCCAGACTTCAGTTCAAGTGTTTGTGAACAAGCCCTTCTATGGAAAGGACTGCTAGCCCACAACACCTGGCCTATTGCTGCTCAAGAGCACTGTGTGGTAAATGATATATATATGTTGTAACTGGGTTACCTGTCTGGACACACCCCTCTGCTGACTCCTCCCATAGATCCCTGAATAAAGGTGATTGCGCCACTGCTCCTCCCTCAGTCCAGGGCAGATACTCAGCATGGTCGAGGTCACATCTTACTGCTAATAAAAGCCTTTCAGTATTTACTCTACTTCCAGTCTTTCGGTGTAATTGATAGTGCATCACACTGCAAGCCAATGGGTTATTGAATTTGGTTTGCTTCAAAGCAGGCAACACTAAGCTGCTTAGCTTAAGGAAGCTTGCAGACCAGATGGAGAATATCATTCAACAAATAACTGATGTCAGAGAAATTAGCTTAACAGCATTAATGGTGGGTAGCTGGGAACTACCTTATATCCCCAAAAGACTTTTAGACTGTTTTGTAAAAATGATATCTAATGAAATATCAAATGTGTGTGAAGTCAACCAAGTGACAAAGAAACTACATCAATGAAGAGAGCAGTTCATGCTTGTTTGAGATGGGGTAAGGAACAGCAAGAAGCTTGAAAGTGTCAGAACACTGAAGCAGGGATCCAATCACAGACCAAGTACTGTGCGCACTGTGATATTTACTGAGTACCAAATCCAGAGGGGCAACAAAGTCAGCGTCAAAGTTAAGGCGGAGATCAAAAATTCCAGAGAAATCCAAAAACCAGAATCAGGAAACAGGCAGAGTCAATATTCAGACGGACAGAGTAGAGATACAAATGCTGGAAAGGCTCAGGAAAATTCATTGGCAGAATCTGGCAACAAACAGGTGAAAACACAGGACTGAACTACATTGAGCAATAAACAGAGAGGCAGCTGATAGGTGGAGCACAATGAGACAAGTGGCAACCATACACGTAATAATGAGAAACAGTTGAGAGACGGAGTACTCAGTAATACAGGGGCCGGAGTAGAGCAGGAGCGGGGACAGGAGCACATGACAGTACAAAATTACAGACTGGCAGCTAGGGGGAAAACACACAAAAAGACAGAGTTCAACTGGAGGTACTGACAGAAAGAAACATGGGGTGAACTAGAGTCCACTTCTCTGCCTTTCATGTCTGCAATGGACTATTCATTCATCTGCATCATTGGTATGTTTTTTTGTGCCTGCATTTGGAAATCCTTTGTGTTTTTGAAATGATTTATAATTTGGAAAGGTCAAGATAGAAATTCTCTGTAAGTTTTAAATATGTTTTAAGAATGTTGTTTGGATTTAAAGGAATATCACTGAAAATAAATGAACCATGTTTTAAACTATTTTGTTAGCTGGAAGTATCTTCTCCTTGGTAGGGAGAGGGGACCCATCGCTTGAATAGTAGGTGTTGTCAGCTAAACTCACCATGGAGACTAAACAGAGAAGCAAACTAGTCTCTGGAGATTGGGCAGTGACAGTAGAACCCCCCCCCCCCCACACTTTAGTGAGGGTTTTTGAAGCTGTTTATTTCCAACAGGGCTTAAGCTGAGAACTTTGCAGTCTACAGAACCAATAGTATCACACCACTCAGCATTCAACACAATCATTCCTCAGCACCTGATTGGAAAGCTGAAACTCCTGGGCCGGAACACCTCCCTCTGCAACTGGATCCTAGACTTCCTGACTGGGAGACCTCAGTCAGTCCGGATTGGAAGCAGCATCTCCAACACCATCACACTGAGCACGGGGGCCCCCCAGGGATGTGTGCTCAGTCCACTGCTGTTCACTCTGCTGACCCACGACTGTGCAGCAATACACAGCTCGAACCACATCACGACACGACCGTGGTGGGTCTCATCAGCAAGAACAATGAGTCAGCATACAGAGAGGAGGTGCAGTGGCTAACGGACTGGTGCAGAGCCAACAACCTGTCTCTGAATGTGAACAAAACCAAAGAGATTTTTGTTAACTTCAGGAGAGCACGGAGCGACCACTCTCCACTGAACATTGACGGCTCCTCCGTAGAGATTGTTAAGAGTACCAAACTTCTTGGTGTTCACCTGGCGGAGAATCTCACCTGGTCCATAGCCAAGAAAGCACGGCAGCGTCTCTACTTTCTGCGAAGACTGAGAAGAGTCCATTTCCCACCCCCCATCCTCACCACATTCTACAGAGGATGTATCGAGAGCATCCTGAGCAGCTGCATCACTGGCTGGTTCAGGAATTGCACCATCTCGGATTACATACCCTGCAGCGGATAGTGAGGTCAGCTGAGAAGATCATCGGGGTCCCTCTTCCCGCCATTACAGACATTTATACCACACGCTGCATCCGTAAAGCTAACAGCATTGTGAAGGACCCCACGCACCCCTCATACAAACTCTTCTCCATCCAGCCATCTGGCAAAAAGGTACCGAAGCATTCGGGCTCTCACAAGCAAACTGTGCAACAGTTTCTTCCCCCAAGCCATCAGACTCCTTAATACCCAGAGTCTAGACTGACATCTACATCATTTATTATTATATTGTAATTTGTCCTCTACTGTGCAGGTTGTCTTGTTTATTATTTATTGTACTGTACTGCACTGTTTTGTGCACTTTATGTAGTCCTGTGTAGGTCTGTAGTCTAGTGTAATTTCTGTGTTGTTTTATGTAGTCTAGTGTAGCCATGTGCTGTCTCACATAGTCTGCTGTAGTTTTATGTTGTTTCATGTAGCACCATGGACCTGGAGGAACGTTGTTTCGTTTTTACTGTGTACTGTGCCAGCAGTTTATGGTTGAAATGACAATAAAAAGCGACTTGACTTGACTTGACCACTTGAAGTTAGAAATACAGTACACTCAGTGGACACTTTATTAGGTACACCTGTATGTTAATACAAATACCTAATCAGCTCAATGGCATGAATGGCGTAATCAGCTCAGCACATAAGAGCATGTAGACATGATCAATAAGTTTAGTTGTTGTTCAGACCAAACATCAGAATGGAGGAAATGTGACTTTGACCATGGAATGATCGTTGGTGCCAGATGGGTGGTTTGAGTATCTCAAAAACTGCTGATCTCCTGGGATTTTCAGTTTCTCACGTTTACAGAAAATGATGTGATAAATAAAAACAACATCCAGTGAGTGGCATTTCTGTTGGTGAAAACACCTTGTTAATGAGAGGGGTCAGAGGAGAATGGCCAGACTGATTCAAACTGACAATAACTCAAATAACCATGCGCTATAACAGTGGTCTGTGGAAGAGCATCTCTGAGTGCACATGTCGAAACTTGAAGTGGATAGGCTACAGGATGGGCAATCAATACTATCATCCCCTCGAAACTAATCAATAAGCTTGAAGTCCTAGGCCTCAATACTTCCTTGTACAATTGGATCCTTGATTTCCTCACTTGCAGACTCCAGTCAGTTCAGATTGGCAACAACATTTCTTTCGCAGTCTTCATCAGCACAGCTGCAGTTCAAGGCTGTGTGCTTACGCCTCCTGCTCTACTTGCTTTACACTTAGAACTGTGAGGTTAAGCACAACTCGAATGCCATACTTACAGTAAGTTTGCAAATAATACCATTGTTGCTGGTCGAATCAAAAGTGGTGATGAATCAGCAGATAGGTGGGAGATTGAAAATCTAGCTGAGTGGTGCCATAACAATAACCTTTCACTCAATGTCAGGAAGACCAAGGAGATGATTATTGACTGCAGGAGTCGGAAACCGGAGATCCATGTGCAAGTCCTCATTGGAGGAGATGGTCAGCAACGTTAAATTCTTCCGTGTTATCATTTCAGAGGATTTCTTCTTGGTCCAGCATTTAAGTCCCATTACAAAGGAAGAACTGCAGCACCTCTACTTTCTTAGGAGTTTGTGAAGATTTGGCATAACATCTAATACCTTGACCGACTTCTATAGATATGTTTTGGAGAGTATATTGACTAGTTGCATCACAACCTGGTATGGAAACACCAATGTCCTAATATGGAAAAGCCTACAAAAAGTAATGGTTGCAACTCAGTGAAACGTATAAAATCCTAAAGGGATTGGACAGGCTAGATGCAGGAAGATTGTTTCCGATGTTGGGGAAGTCCAGAATGAGGGGTCACAGTTTGAGGATAAAGGGGAAGCCTTTTAGGACCAGATTCACACAGAGAGTGGTGAATCTGTGGAATTCTCTGCCACAGGAAACAGTTGAGGCCAGTTCATTGGCTATATTTAAGAGGGAGTTAGATATGGCCCTTGTGGCTAAAGGGATCGGGGGTGTGGGGGGAAGGCTGGTACAGGGTTCTGAGTTGGATGATCAGCCATGATCATACTGAATGGCGGTGCAGGCTCGAAGGGCCGAATGGCCTACTCCTGCACCTATTTTCTATGTTTCTATGTATCACAGTTAAAGCCCTCCCTATCATTGAGCACCTCTACACAGAGCACTTTCGCAGGAAAGCAGCATCCATCATCAAAAGCTGCCACGATCCAGGCCATGCTCTCTTCCTGCTGCTGCCATCAGAAAGAAGACCTGCACCAATCAGTTCAGGAACAGCTATTACCTCTCATCCATCAGGCTCTTCAACCAATGAGGATACCCTCACTCAACTACCCTCCTCCCATGAATGGACCTTTCTCACAACCTATGAACTCACATTCAAGGACTGTTCATCTCATGTTCTCGATACTTAATGTTTATTTATTTATGATAATTATTATATTTGTTTTTCAGCTGTGAACTTTCAGACTATTCTCGTGGCGTTTAGTATTGTGGCTTTCCGGAGATTTACATAAGTATTGCTGTGTAAGCCTAATTGTTTAATGCTATTGTGTAGTGACTTTGAGATGATACCAGGTGTAGATATTAATATTATTATTATATGTCTTTTTATATTTGCCCATTTCACTAATTTTTTTGCACATTGGCTATTTGTCCATCTTGTTGGGTGTGGTCTTTCATTGATTCTATTGTGCTTCTTGTATTTACTGTGTATGCCTGCAAGAAAATGAATCTCAGAGTTCTATGTGTTTACATATCTGTAATTTAATAATATATTTACTTTGAGCTTTGAGGAGGTACCTAATAAAGTGGCCACTGAATCTTGATGTCCTTTAGTTTTGTTAAAATAACTTAGGCATTTGTAATTAACAATGGTAAGCAGCTTAATCTGTTGTGATTCACAGGTCTTATCTACAAGGAATTTACTACAAAAGTCTTAATTAATCAAAGGGAATATTGTAATGTTGCAGATTCTCATCAGAAAGGAGCAGACCTAAGCCACAAGGCAGAGTGTCTTGCTGCTTGAGCAGATGTGCTTTCAACTTCAAGTTTCTCAACAACCGACATGACATGTCTGTTGCGTTTATATCAGAATTCAGCTTGCTGATAACAGGCGATCAGAGCACAAGAGCTGCTTCAGTTGTTCAGTTCAGGGATGTGACTGCAGGGACATTGGACAGTCGTGCTCTCTCATTAACGTATCAGCTGATCACGTGCTTGAACATACATGGAAGGCACCAGGAGAATTAAACAAAAGTATGACAGAGTTGGAATTCACCCATATGGCACACAGATCAAAAGCCTGTGATGAAGCTAGTTCAAGCCATCTTCCTTGTTCTCCCATGGTGGTTCTCATGGGAGGGGTTGTATTCTGGTGGATGCTGATGCTATTAAGACAGGTTGCTGGCCTGTCTTCCCCATCACTTCAAGAGCAACGCTCAGAATCTCCTCGTGAAAAACCAGTCTCACCAGCTTATTGGGAAGTTAATACAAAATTTGAGAGGAACTCAGGCAACATCTATGGAGAAGAATAAACAGTTGATTTCTTGACCCAAGACCCTTCCTCAGGACTGGAAAGGAAGAGGGAACATCTTCTCCTCTCCTGATTTCACCTATCTGCCAATGTACTCCTTCTCCTCCTCCCATCTGCTTAATCCAGCTTCTTCTCCCTTCCATTCCAGTCACGACGAAGACTCTCAGCTTGCAACATTGTCTGTTTATTCCTCTCCATAGATGTTGCCTAGCTTGCTGAGTTGCTCCAGCATTTTGTGTGTGTTGATCAAGATTTCCAACATCTGTAGATTCCCTCATGTTTATTACATTGGAAAGTTAATGCAGACTTTTGGTCACTGCGGGTTGGGGGGAGGGTAAGTGGGAATTTGGACAAGCATTCTGGTTATCAGATGAGAAGGTGAAGCTGAGGTCAAGACCAGATCACTTGTGATTTTATGGAATGGTGAACTGGACTGGAAGGCAAAATGACTTACTGCAGCTCCTAAATTTCATGTTATTGTGAATTACTTTATTTGAATACCTTCCGTTACACTGCTCCTGATAAGATCATGAGACCATAAGACATATAGAGGAGCAGAATTAGACCATTTGGCCCATTGAATGTGCCCCACAATTCCATTGTGACTAATTTATTGTCCCTCTCAATCCGATTCTCCTGCCTTCTCCCCATAACCTTTGACACCCTGACTAATGAATCCATCAACCTCTACTTTAAATGCACTCCGTGACTTGGCCTCCATATCTGTCTGTGACAATGAATCCCATGGACTCACCACGCTCTGGCTAAAGAAATTCCTCCTCATATCTGTTCTAAGTGGAAGTCCTTCTATTCTGAGACTGTGGCCTTTGATTCTAGACTCCCCCATATCCACTCTATCTAGACCTTCCAATGGTTTCAATGAGATGCCCCCTCATTCTTCTAAACTCCAGTGAGTACAGGTCCAGACCATCAAACAGTGTTAACCCTTACATTCCTGGAATTATTCTCATGAATCTTCTCCAATGCCAGCACATCTTTTCTTAGATAAGAGGCCCAAAACTGCTCACAATATTCCAAGTGCAGTCTGACCAGTGCCTTATAAAGTCTCAGCATTATATCCATGCTCTTATATTCTAGTCCTCTCGAAATGAATGCTAATACTGCATTTACCTTCCCTACCACTGACTCACCTGCAACCTACAAGTTAACCTTTAGGGAATCCTGTGCAAGGACTCCCAAGTCCCATTTCTCTTCTGGTTTTTGAACTTTCTCTCCATTTATCTTCTCGCTCTCAAACTGCAAGGTGAATTCTATCATATTATGATCACTGCCTTCTAAGGGTTCCTTGATCTTGTCCTAATCAAACCTAGTTCATTGCACAACACCCAACCTAATTGCCTGTCCCCTAGTGGGGTCAACCAAAAGCTGTTCTAAAAAGCCATCTCATAGGCATTCTACAATTCCCTCTCTTATGATCCAGTACCAACCTGATTTCCCAGTCTACCTGCATATTGAAATCCCCCATGATTATCATAGCATTATCCTTTTTACCTTTTCATTCTCCCATTGCAATTTGTACCCCACATCCTGGCTACTGTTCAGAAGCCTGTATCAGGGACTATAATCCTCGCAGTTTCTTAACTCTACCCACAAGGATTCTGCATCTCCCGATCCTCTGCCACCTTTTTCTGAGGACTTGATTTCATTTTTTAACAAATAGAGCCCCACAGCTCCTTCATATCTGGCAATCCCTAACTGTGCTAGAAGATCATCTACCTTATTTTATAGACAATAGACAATAGGTGCAGGAGTGGGCCATTCAGCCCTTCGAGCCAGCACCGCCATTCACTGTGATCATGGCTGATCATCCACAATCAGTATCCAGTTCCTGCCTTATCCCCATAACCTTTGATTCCGCTATCTTTAAGAGCTCTATCTATCTCTTTTTTGAAAGCATCCAGAGACGTGGCCTCCACAGCCTTCTGGGGCAGAGCATTCCATATATCCACCACTCTCTGGGCGAAAAAGTTTTTCCTCAACTCCGTTCTAAATGGCCTACCCCTAATTCTTAAACTGTGGCCTCTGGGTCTGGACTCACCCATCAGCGGGAACATGCTTCCTGCCTGCAGCGTGTCCAATCCCTTAATAATCCTATATGTTTCAATAAGATCCCCTCTCAGCCTTCAAAATTCCAGAGTATACAAGCCCAGTTGCTCCAATCTTTCGACATATGACAGTTCCGCCATCCCGGGAATTAACCTTGTGAACCTACGCTGCACTCCCTCAATAGCAAGAATGTCCTTCCTCAAATTTGGAGACCAAAACTGCACACAGTACTCCAGGTGTGGTCTCACCAGGGCCCTGTACAACTGCAGAAAGGATCTCTTTGCTCTTATACTCAATTCCCCTTGTTATGAAGGCCAGCATGCCATTAGCTTTCTTCACTGCCTGCTGTACTTGCATGCTTTGTATACTACATTCATTCAAATGTAACACCTTCAGTCCTGTATTCATCACTCTTTTTGATTTTGGCCCCCTGTTACACTTTAACTCAGCTCACTGACTCCAATTTTGTCCTATCATCTGCCTGTCCTTCCTCACAGTCTCCCTACACACTGCATCTACTTGTATATGAACTGTCCCATCCTCAGTGCTATCACTATAGGTCCCAAACCCCAACCAAATTAGTTTAAAACCTCCTGAACATCTCTACCAAACTTGTCCACAAGGAAATTGGTTTCCATTGGGTTCAGGTGTAACTTGTACTTGTTGTACATGTCATACCTTGCCCAGAAGAGATCTCAATGATCCTGAAATCTGAAACCTTGCCCCCTCCACCATTAATTCAGCCGCGCATTTATCTGCCAAATCATCCTATTCGTACCCTCTGACTGGTACATTGCACAGGTAGCAAGCCAGATATTACTACCCCGGAGGTCCTGATCTTCAGCTTTCGACCTAACTCCCTATATTCTCTCTTCAGGACCTCCTCTCTTTTCATACTTATGTTGCTGTTCCAAATATATACCATGACTTCTGGCTGCTCACTCATCTCCTTTTGAAATCTGGAATCTTGCAGGCAACATACCACCTGGATGTCTCTTTCACATCCACAGAACCTGCTGTCTGCTCCTCTGTCACCACTGCACTCCTCTTGTCGCCTCTACCCTTCTGATCCATGGAGCTAGACTGAATGCTGGAGACCCAGTCACTGCCGCTTCCCACCCAACAGTACCCAAAGCAGTATACTTATTACTGAGAGGGAATGGCCGCAGGGGTATTCAGCACTGGCTGTCCATTTCCCTTTCTTTCTGCTGACAGTCACTCAGGAACCTGCCTCCTGAGACTACCTCCCTGTAGCTCCTGTCTGTCACCTCCGCAGTCTCCCATATCAGCCAAAGGTCATCGAGCTACAGCTCCAGCTTTCTTAACACAGTCTCTGAGGAGCTGCAGTTTGGTGCACTTTGTGCAGATGTAGGTATCAGGGGAGACCGGAGAACTCTCAGAGTTTCCTTATCTCACACAAAGATCATAGAACTAACGCTAGATCCATTCTCAGTGCAAATTGTTTTCACAGTTTCTGTATGTTGTATCCTTTCTCAATTCATTGAAATTCTTCCATTCTCAGTTCAGCATTTTAACCTTGAAGAGATCAAAACTAAATTTGGAATATCACGTGTTGTTTTACTTATCCATTACACCAAGGTGATTGAATGACAAACAAACTGAGTCCTTAATTTTTATGTGTAAAATAATAATGCCAGAGGTTTTTGAAAATAGAATTGAACAGGGATGACCTTCCCAAAACAATGACAGTATTCTGGCTCTTTCCCAATTCCTAGTCCTGCAGTTCCTGCCTGATGAAAATTCGGGTCACCTGTTGATCTGGTAATACAGATTCAGATTGGAGAGCAGGAGCTGCATTCGATGATCACTCAGCTCAGTGCACTTCTACTATCTGACCCAAGCTGAGCTGAGTTCCACGTTCCAGCATTTGGTTTGTAACCCTACAAGTTAAACTTCCTCAAATAAACATGCAAGAGCTGTTGAAACACGATGAGCGTTTACCATCATTTCTGTCAATGTGTTTTTGGCCCTTGCCCTGCTCATGATGAAAACCGTTTCCTCAGCATGCCTTTAGCCCACCTGATAATTACTGTAAAACCACGTCATTTGTTTTTGACACCTCTCTAAGGGATACACTCTTTGTGCTTCATATTTTCATCTGTAAGTCCCTCATAGTTTTATACACCTTGATCTCCTGATTTATTTGTAAAGAAAATAACGCTCGCTCATACAAACTTTTCCGTTCCAAGCAACATCTTCATTAATCGCCTCTGCATCCTGTTCAGCTGAATTATGTTTTTCCTGGATTAAGGACTGGGGCAACACCATCCTGGTAATCATAAGAAATCCCATGGACAGCTCTCCTGATTAACAGAAGTATACACCCTACTCATAATGTGGCCTAATTAATGCTGTGTATAACTCTCACATACACCTCCTGCTCTTCTTTATCTTGTCTGGCAAAGGATGGCCTTGCGGTGGCTCGCCCACGCAGCAAGTGAACTGGCTCCAGCAGTCGCTGGTGAGCCCGCAAACAACGGCAACCGAGAGGACTCTGAGTGAGGGGGAAAACCTCGACCCGGAAGCTGACGTCGCTTCCGCCCCGCAGAGAGCGGAGGTTGCTGGGAGCAGGTACTGAAGCGCACGCTGATTCCAACAGTAAACAGTTCAACCCGACCCTGCTCGAGTCGTTGGGTTGTTTTCACTCATAGCGTATCAGCGCGACTGCATTGGTGACCCCGACGGTCCAACGGCATTTGGACCCAGCATGAACAACTCGGCTCTGCAGAATGCGATTTCCCTTAAACTGCCAACCTTCTGGACCAGCCAACCCCTGGTCTGTTTTGAGCAAGCGGGGGCCCAGTTCCAGGTCAGGCAAATTGTCTCAGATGCCACCAGGTATTACTTCGTGGTGGGTGCCTCGACCAGGAGACAGCGGGTCGCGTTACCGAATTTCTGCATCAACCCCTGGTGACAGACAGGTATGAGGCACTCAAGACCCTGTTAATCCACACATTTGGCCTCTCCTGCCACGAACGGGCCACGCGGTTACTACATATGGATGGCCTGGGCGACTGCACACCATCAGCCCTGATGAGCGACATGCTAGCACTGGCAGACGGCCATTAGCCTTGCCTGCTGTTTGGACAGATCTTCTTGGAGCAAATGCCAGAAGACATCCGCCTCCTGCTCGCAGATAAAGACTTCAGAGACCCGCGTGGGGTGGCTGCTTGCGCGGATGTGCTTTGGCGCGCCAAACAAATTGGCAGAACCACCATCGGAATTAGCGCTGCGGCACGACCGAAAGCCCAGTCCTCCCGAACCCCAGCAGCGGAGCACCGAACACCCACACCAAGGGACGGCACCACTTCTGAGTCTTGGTGTTTTTATCATCAAAGTTGGGGTTCCGGGGCCTGCTGCTGCCGACCACCATGTTCAATGGTCCTAGAGAGTGCCTGGAACGGGAAGGCCTTGGCCACTCTATACTGCCATGGATTCCGAGATCCTCGCCTCAGGAGATCCCGCAGAGTAGTTAGTGGCTCTGATTATTATCTGAATGGTGGCCGATTAGGAAAAGGGGAGGTGCAACGAGACCTGGGTGTCATTATACACCAGGCATTGAAAGTGGGCATGCAGGTACAGTAGGCGGTGAAAAAGGCGAATGGTATGCTGGCATTTATAGCGAGAGGATTCGAGTACAGGAGCAGGGAGGTACTACTGCAGTTGCACAAGGCCTTGGTGAGACCACAGCTGGAGTATTGTGTGCAGTTTTGGTCCCCTAATCTGAGGAAAGACATCTTTGCCATAGAGGGAGTACAAAGAAGGTTCACCAGATTAATTCCTGGGATGGCAGGACTTTCATATGAAGAAAGACTGGATGAACTGGGCTTGTACTCGTTGGAATTTAGAAGATTGAGGGGGGATCTGATTGAAACGTATAAGATCCTAAAGGGATTGGACAGGGTGGATGCAGGAAGATTGTTCCCGATGTTGGGGAAGTCCAGAACGAGGGGTCACAGTTTGAGGATAGAGGGGAAGCCTTTTAGGACCGAGATTAGGAAAAACTTCTTCACACAGAGAGTGGTGAATCTGTGGAATTCTCTGCCACAGGAAGCTGTTGAGGCCAGTTCATTGGCTATGTTTAAGAGGGAGTTAGATATGGCCCTTGTGGCTACAGGGGTCAGGGGGTATGGAGGGAAGGCTGGGGCGGGGTTCTGAGTTGGATGATCAGCCATGATCATAATAAATGGCGGTGCAGGCTCGAAGGGCCGAATGGCCTACTCCTGCACCTATTTTCTATGTTTCTATGTTTCTATGATGAACTGTCCTACCACACTTCAAACTGGCATACACACAACACAGATTGATTGCTTAAGGAATGTATATAAAGAGAAATTGTGGCAAACCTGTTGTAATGCAAGTTTGAAATGCGAAACTGTATAAATGGACTGTGGTTGGCAAATTTCATGAGCAAGACAATATTTTTAGGAAAATAATTAGTGAACAAGGAAGATTTTTACAACACAGATTAAATGACTTCTTAATAACACCATTCCATTCCAAATTTACTTGAATTTAAATCCCTCAGCTGTTCTGGTGGGTTCTGTAATGCATTCAATATCTCAGTAATATTTGAGTAATATTGTGAATATATTGTTTGATTAAGCATTCTTAATTTATTTACATAATTTATTATATGTAAGAAGTAAGTGAATGGCACCACGTTATATGCAAGTGCCTCATTAAAGAAAAAAATAAGTGCACAAATATTCTGGCACCTGTGTTTTTCTTTCAATTAGTTTTGGGAGTTATAGAACATTACAGTGACAATGAGGAATTTTAAAACAAACCCGACATTGCTACCTCCCTGTGGAAGCATGTTATGTTTTTCATTAGAAGGGAAGAGATAAGTTCAAGTTCAAATAAAAACAGAAACAGCTTGCTGTATCAGAAAGGTAGATGTGTTCGACTGCAATGAGCTTTGCTCATATCATGAACGTAATGCATGAATGTTTAAAACCGAAACCATTGTGGACTATAGATCACTTCAGGCTTCATAAACAGAATCAAAAGGAAGGGGAGTCCACTTCAGCTTAGGTGCCTGAGTTGAAGAGATTGAGCATTGTCAGTTCAGTGATGGGCTTAATGTTGCACTGAGAGATTGTTTAGTTTGTGGAATCTGACAAGAAAGCATTCACAAACAGCCCCTTACTGAAGCCTAACTTATATTTAAAAGAACAGTTGAAATTAGTGCACCAATAGAAACAGCAGACAGAGACACAATTGAATTACAGTTAGAAATGAAAGCAAGTATGAACAAAATTGCAACGTCTAAACAGAAACCTGCCTGGACAAACAAATTGGGTTACCATTGTGGCAGGGGTCCACATACCCCAGACCTTTGCAAGTTTAAAGGTGAAACTTTCAGAAAATACAACAAAGTGGGACACATACAGAGAACATGTCAGACAGACAAAAATAAATGGACCACACAGGGAAGAAAAAAGATCAAATGTCAAGTTGCAGTTTCAAAAAGAGCACTAATTTGCTTGCTGTTGATGAAAAATCTGATAATGATGAGTATGATACAGGACTGAGTAGCCTTGAGATTTACAATGTGAAAACTAGTAAGTAGCAAGCAATGTTTCGGGCCGGAACCTTTCATCAGGACCGTCCTGACGAAGGGTTCCAGCCTGAAACGCTGACTGATCATTTCCACGGATGCTGCCCGACCTGCTGAGTTCCTCCAGCTTGTTGTGAGTGTTGCTTTGACCCCAGCATCTGCAGAGTATTGTATGTTTAAGTAGCAAGAAATATTGCTTAAACTGAAGTAAATTAATTAAAATGGAATTGGACACTGGCTTGTCTGTTGCAGTCATTCCACAAAATGAGTTTGAATGGCATTTCAAAGATACTTAACAGAAGCCTGCAGATATCCAACCAAGACCTTACGTTAGTGAAAAGATAACTCCTGTGGGAATGATATTCATAACAGTGAAATACAATAACCAACAAGCCACATTGGGCTTGTATGTATAAAAAAATCAGGAAAACCAACAACATGAGTCATGATTGGCTGAGACAACAACTGGCGATCCATCCACTGTTTGCATGCCACATCTCTTGCAAAAGAATCAGCTGAAAGTGAGTTAAGAAAGGTACTGGAGGATGCCACAGCAGTGTTCAAGGACGGCATTGGAAAACATTTCAAGGGTAAAAGGCTAGTAGCTCTTCCTTCAGTTAGTCCTGACGAAGGGTCTCGGCCTGAAACGTCGACTGTACCTCTTCCTAGAGATGCTGCCTGGCCTGCTGCGTTCACCAGCAACTTTGATGTGTGTTGCTTGAATTTCCAGCATCTGCAGAATTCCTCGTGTTTTAGTGGCAATGGACCACAGATTGTCGTGGAACAGTTTTAGTCATTCCTGAAAATGAATGGAATAAGACATATTACATCCGCACCCTACCACCCAGCTACAAATGGCTGGTGGAAATATTTGTCCAGGGTCTAAAGAACGCACTGTGAGCAATGTCAGCAGAACACACAACATTGACACTGAATCAGAAGCTCACCAATTTTCTTCTTGCATATCGCAGTGCAGCACACTCCACAGCCAACGACTCACCAGTTATGCTGTTCTTGGGCCACCCCTTAGATTCACACTCACATCTTCTCAAACCCAATCTCAGAAAGAGTTTGCAGGACAAACAGCTGAGACAAATTGAGGGCTCCTCGAACAAGGAGGTTTATTGTTTTTCTGCAGGACAAGCAGTCGTGACGAGGAACTATGAAGGCAATTAAAAATGGTACTCAGAAAGATTAAGGACAGAACTGGACCACTCTCCTACACAGTGAAGGTTGTGTCTGATGTCATCTGGAGACGACACATTGATCAGTTGAAGAGAGCAGAATTAATTGTTAGAGAAGAAAAGTGTCTGAGCTTTCAGAACCACTTCCTGCAGTCCCAGAGTCAACTCCTACAAGCACCAGGGAGGCCTACAGGCCCCAGAAGTAGGATTGTTTCTCAGTCAAGTCTCACTTTCCAAGAGAGAGACCCAGCTTGTCAGAAAACATGTTACCCCACAAGAATAAGAAATCCTCCACAGAGATTAAATTTTTAAGCCTGGATGGAACAATTTTAAAATTTATTTGGCAGTAGATATCTGTTGAGATGCATTCTATATTGAGTTGGAGTTGTGACAAGAATACACATAGATAAGATGTTAGCTGTCCTGTGTGATCAGCAGTTGGTCTGCCACCTGTCTTCAAGAGAGAGATAAGGAACAATGAAGCAGCATTTGGAGATGTGTAATGAAGGGACGGGAGAGAGAGCTGTCTGGAGCGGCTCCCCCTTTGAACCCTGAACTGTTTGAAGTGATGGACAGGCGATGCCCCAGCAGGGGGATAAAAAGGGACAGGTTCGCTAAGGCAGGACACATGACACCTGAGGTAACGAGACCCTGGAAGCAGTGCGCCTCTCACGAGTCGGTGGGAAGTATCAGACCTTAAACGCACAGGGTAGAAAGGTACGATCAGCGGGAACCCGGTGTGTGTCCACCCTCGCTTGTGTGCCGGGTTCACTGCAGAGGATCGACCGCATCTGGAGGAGGGGTCACAGTCGGTGACCTCAGGTGACATCACAAAGGACTCGCCCGAAAGCTGCTTGTGAGCAATATCGCCGGTCTGTGAGTGGAAGCCGTTCTGAATGATCAGTTGTTCCCGTTCTCTCTCTCCACCCCCCCACATTGTCCATCACCATGGCAACGATTACTGCGAACTGAACTAAATTGGACTGAACTTTTGTGTCACTTTGAAATTTGGTCATTTACCCCTAGACAACGATAGAGCTTGATTGATGCTGTTATCTTAATTCTGTGCACATGTGTGTTTATCATTGCTGAACTGTTGCATTTATTATCCTTTCGATTACTGTGTTGCTTGTTTCTTTAATAAAACTTTCTTAGTTCTAGTAATCCAGACTCCAACTGAGTGATCCATTTCTGCTGGTTTGGCAACCCAGTTACGGGGTACGTAACAGAGTTTATACCTAAGCAGAGAGGAGTGTAGTGTATTCAATATTTCAATAATGTTTGAGTAATATTGTAAATATACTGCTTTGATTGAGCTTTCTTTGTTTACAAAATTCACTATGGGTTATATGTAAGCAGAACATACATGCCATATGTGATTGCATCAGCATGTTATATGTGAGCACCTCATTAACCAAAAAGAAAGGAAAAACTAACTGCACAAATATCCTGCTTCTGTGTTTTTCTTTCAAGTAGTTTCCAGAGTTACAAAACAGAAGAGGTTCAAGTTCACATTGGTGGGTCAACAGTCTTGGATTCTAGAAGCTAAGTCATATTGCTGTCACTTCTCCATTGGATGTTTGGAATTGTGAGTTCTTTGGATTATTGGCATCACCCTGTAATATTCCCTTTGCCCACTGAATTAAATTTTCCATCAAACATTTAGCTTGTGCTATCTCTGTCACAAACCAGTCCATAAAAAAAGCCATTTGGCTCCTCATTTCTGTGCTGGGTCTTCGAAAAGCTTCTCCAAGTATTTTCGAAAAGCACGTTCAGGGGGTATTTGCGTGGTGTTCTGCACAGGTACGTTCCAATGAGACAGGGAAAGGATGGTAGGGTATAGGAACCATAGTGTACAAAGGCTAGTCAAGAAGAAAAGAAGAGCTTACAAAAGGTTCAAAAAACTTGGTCATGATTGAGATCTAGAAGATTATAAGGCTAACAGGAAGGAGCTTAAGAATGAAATTAGGAGAGCCAGAAGGGGCCATGAGAAGGCCTTGGCAGACAGGATTAACGAAAACCCCAAGGCATTCTACAACTATGTGAAGAGCAAGAGAATAAGACGTGAGAGAATAGGACCAATCAAGTGTGACAGTTGAAAAGTGTATATGGAACAGGAGGAGATGGAAGAGGTACTTAATGAATACTTTGCTTCAGTAGTCACTACGGAAAAGGATCTTTGCGATTATAGGGATGACTTGCAGTGGACTGAAAAGTTTGAGCATGTAGATATTAAGGAAGAGGATGTGCTGGAGCTTTTGGAAAGCATAATGTTAGATAGGTCACCAGGACTGGACGGGACGTACCCTAGGCTACAGTGGGAAGCGAGGGAGGAGATTGCTGAGCCTCTGGCGATGATCTTTACATCATCAATGAGGATGGGAGAGGTTCTGGAGGATTGGAGGGTTGCGGATATTATTCCCTTATTCAAGAAAGAGTGTAGGGATAGCCCAGGAAGTTATAGACCAGTGAGTCTTACTTCAGTGGTTGGTAAGTTGATGGAGAAGATCCCAAGAAGAAGGACTTATGAACATTTGGAGAGGCATAATATGATTAGGAATAGTCAGCATGGCTTTGTCAAAGGCAGGTCATGCCTTACGAGCCTGATTGAATTTTTTGAGGATGTGACTAAACACATTGCTGCAGGTAGAGCCTTAGATATAGTGTATATGGATTTCAGCAAGGCATTTGACAAGGTACCCCATGCAAGGTTTATTGAGAAAATAAGGAGGCATGGGATCCAAGGGGACATTGCTTTGTGGATCCAGAATTGGCAAAGAGTGGTTGTAGATGGGTCATATTCTGCAGGGAGGTCGGTGACCAGAGGTGTGCCTCAGGGATCTATTCTGGGCTCCTACTCTTTGTGATTTTTATAAATGACTTGGATGAGGAAGTGGAGGGATGGGTTAGTAAATTTGCTGATGACACAGAGGTTGAGGGTGTTGTGGATAGTGTGGAGAGCTGTCAGAGGTTACAGCGGGACATTGATAGGATGAAAAACTGGGCTGAGAAATGGCAGATGGAGTTCAAACCAGATAAGTTTGAGGTGGTTCATTTTGGTAGGTCAAATATGATGGCAGAATATAGTGTTAATGGTAAGAGTCTTGGCAGTGTGGAGGATCAGAGGGATTTTGGGGTCTGAGTCCATAGGACACTCAAAGCTGCTACGCAGGTTAACTCTGTGGTTAAGAAGGCATACGGTGCATTGGCCTTCATCAATCGTGGGATTGAGTTTAAGAGAGAAGAGGTAATGTTGCAGCTATATAGGACCCTGTCAAACCTCACTTGGAGTACTGTGCTCAATTCTGGTCACCTCACTACAGGAAGGACGTGGAAACCATAGAAAGGGTGCAGAGGAGATTTTCAAGGATTTGCCTGGATTGGGGAGCATGCCTTATGAGAATAGTTTGAGTGAACTCGGTCTTTTCTCCCTGGAGCGACGGAGGATGAGAGGTGCCTAATAGAGGTGTACAAGATAATGAGAGGCATTGATCGTGTGGATAGTCAGAGGCTTTTTCCCAGGGCTGAAATGGCTAGCACGAGAAGGCATAGTTTTAAGGTGCTTGGAAGTAGGAACAGAGGAGATAGAACATAGAACATAGAATAGTACAGCACAGTACAGGCCCTTCGGCCCACAATGTTGTGCCGACCCTTAAACCCTGCCTCCCATATAACCCCTCACCTTAAATTCCTCCATATACCTGTATAGTAGTCTCTTAAATTTCACTAGTGTATCTGCCTCCACCACTGACCCAGGCAGTGCATTCCACGCACCAACCACTCTCTGAGTAAAAAACCTTCCTCTAATATCCCCCTTGAACTTCCCACCCCTTACCTTAAAGCCATGTCCTCTTGTATTGAGCAGTGGTGCCCTGGGGAAGAGGCGCTGGCTATCCACTCTATCTATTCCTCTTAATATCTTGTACACCTCTATCATGTCTCCTCTCATCCTCCTTCTTTCGAAAGAGTAAAGCCCTAGCTCTCTTAATCTCTGATCAAAATCCATACTCTCTAAACCAGGCAGCATCCTGGTAAATCTCCTCTGTACCCTTTCCAATGCTTCCACATCCTTCCTGTAGTGAGGCAACCAGAACTGGACACAGTACTCCAAGTGCGGCCCAACCAGAGTTTGATAGAACTGCATCATTACATCGCGACTCTTAAAATCTATCCCTATACTTATGAAAGCTAACACTCCATTAGCTTTCTTAACTACCCTACCTACCTGTGAGGCAACTTTCAGGGATCTTTGGACATGTACCCCGAGATCCCTCTGCTCCTCCACACTTCCAAGTATCCTGTCATTTACTTTGTACTCTGCCTTGGAGTTTCTCCTTCCAAAGTGTACCACCTCACACTTCTCCAGGTTGAACTCCATCTGCCACTTCTCAACCCACTTCTGCATCCTATCAATGTCTCTCTGCAACCTTCGACAATCCTCTACACTATCCACAACATCACCAACCTTTGTGTCGTCTGCAAACTTGCCAATCCACCCTTCTACCCCCACATCCAGGTCGTTAGTAAACATCACGAAAAGTAGAGGTCCCAGAACAGATCCTTGTGGGACACCACTAGTCACAATCCTCCAATCTGAATGTACTCCCTCCACCACCACCCTCTGCCTTCTGCAGGCCGGCCAATTCTGAATCCACCTGGCCAAACTTCCCTGGATCCCATACCTTCTGACTTTCTGAATAAGCCTACCGTGTGGAACCTTGTCAAATGCCTTACTAAAATCCATATAGATCACATCCACCACACTACCCTCATCTATGTGCCTGGTCAGCTCCTCAAAGAACTCTATCAGGCTTGTTAGACATGATCTGCCCTTCACAAAGCCACGCTGACTGTCCCTGATCAGACCATGATTCTCTAAATCATGGGTAAGGGGTAATTACTTTACGCAGAGAGTGGTGAGTGCATGGAATGGGCTGCCGGTGGCTGCTGTGGAGGCGGAAACAATAGGGTCTTTTAAGAGACTCCTGGATGGATACATGGAGCTTAGAAAAATAGAGGGCTATGGGTGAGCCTAGGTAGTTCTAAGGTAAGGACATGTTCAGCACAGCTTTGTGGGCTGAAGTGCCTGTATTGTGCTGTAGGTTTTCTATGTTTTTATTTCAGTGATTCAGAAAGCCATCATGATGCAATACTTTTGCAGATTGCACTTTTTTTCTTCTATGTGCTCTGTTTTCAGTTTGGAATGTACACACCACAATTTACAGTTGACAGCAATGTATAGATGAATCATCGGTGATTTTTTTTTCATAATTACGCAGTACATTGTGTTAGTGGAAGGGCTTAGAGCAAGGACCTAGCTGAGCAAATTCCACCAAGTTCCAAGTGCATTGTTGTCTAGAATGGATCTCCGTATGGAATTCAGCTGTGAATCAAAGGACAGAGTTCTCAGAACTCAAAGAAATAAGTTCCAGATCTGTTTCTGTTCCTTGTATGCCAATGTTTCTCATTTGAATAATGTGATTCCATTTATGCGTGGATATATTTATCTGTATCTGCATTTTCCGTGTTTTCAATGAGAGAATGACTGCTGCTAACAGGATTATAGAACTGTTGTTTAGTTGGCTGGACATGTTTCAGAGAACACTGGACCCTCAGCCCACATTGTTGTGCCAACCTTTTTACATTCTCCACAATCAAACTAACGCTTGCCTCCTACATAACCCTCTATTTATCTTTCATCCACCTGACAATCTAAGAGTCTTGTAAATATTCCTAGGTTATCTGCCCCTCATCGCCAGATCTCACCAACAGGCACAAAGACCTCGCCTGGCTGGCGGTGAGAGGGGCCCTCCCAGTCAGATCCCTCCTGTACGCCCGGAACGGTTCCTCCACACCCCGTTGCCCAAGGGAGGACTGTAATGGGGTGGAGTCGGGGGCTCACCTCTTTGCACACTGTGGGTTCGCAAAGAAGGTGTGGAAGAGAATGGAAGGGACAGTACTAAGATTCATGCCCAGCAGCTGCGTTACCGAGGACTCCGTGATCTACGGGCTGTTCCCGGGGATGCACACGGAGACCAACATCCGGTGCTGCTGGCAGATCATCAATTCGGTGAACGACACTCTTTGGTCGGCCCGAAACTTGATGGTCTGCCAGCAGATGGAGATGTCCGAGATTCAATGCTGCCGACTAGCACACTCTCGTCTGCAGGAGTACGTTCTGAGGGATGCACTCAAACTTGGTGTGGCCACCGCGAAGGCCCGGTGGGGAAGGACCACAGTTTAACGTTCATCACCCATAGGAGGGGGAGAGGTTGGGTGGGGAGGAGACCTACCCTCATCAGCGGTGTGGACAGATAATCAACATGGTGCCCAAGGAGTGTGTGGAATTGTTAATTTGGGAAAGTATTAGAACCATTGCCTGCCTTTATTGTTGAAAATTTTGATTGTTAATAAGTTTTAACTCTTGACCAAGGGTTGAGAGTAAATGCATGATTTACTGTAAACATCTTTCATTTGTAAATGAACAGAGAGTCAACGAACAATTGTATTGTTAATAACTGTATTGAATAAGGACTTACAGTCAACGAATGGCTTTCTTTTCTTGTATGTAATTATTTTTATTTTGTAATATTTCTGAATAAAGTATTTTTGGAAAAAAAATCTGCCTCTACCACTACCCTTGGCAAGGTGTTCCATGCACCTACCACTTTCTGTGCAAAAAGACTTAGCTCTAACATCCCCCCTCTTCAAATCATCCAATGATCAATCATCAATCCGCTCTTCCAATCATCTTAACATCATGCCATTTTTATCCCGGGAAAATGTAAATTATGTTTACAATAAGTTATCTGGAAAGATGTGTGCATTCATTTTTTCATAACTCGCTGTAGTTTGTACAACCAAATTTATGTATGACACCAAGATTGGGAGTGCAGCGGACAGCGGGGAAAGCTATCAGAGCTCGCAGAGTTATCTGGAGCAAGCTGGGAAAATGCGGTGAAAAATGGGTTGATTGGAAAGTGTTAATATGACTGGTGAGGCAGGGACACGGATAAGGCTGAGATGATATTTTGGTTATGCTGATGTTAACGGGATAGTTGGTATTGTTTTGAGTGCATGATACCTGTGTCCTGATTGATGAAGTCTCAACTTAAAGGTGCCTTTGCTTCAGGGAGCCTTTTTGCGACTGTCACTACCAGCATTGTTGCAGCATCTAAATATCCAAATCAAAGGTGAAGTGTCTCAGACCAAATTAACTGAATGGGAATTTCTACCAAGTCCTTAGTACCCTCACCAGAAGGACTGCAATAGCTGAAGGAGGTTCAGCAGCTCCTTCTGAAAGGTAGTCCAGCCAATGACCCTTTCATCCAGAGTAGTGCACATGGGTGGATTAGAAATAACAGAAGCATATTGGGTCAATAACCAATTACGTGGGCAGCTAATCTTTTCTCATTATTGCTGGGGTTTTACAGTTTACGCAAGAAAAATAGAAGTATTATCTCAGACAACTTTCCATCTTTTGAAAATACCTTCAAAACAATTGAATGTAAAATTTGCATCAGTCTTAATACCTTGCAGTGTGAAGTGTGAAGTTACCCCTCACATCCCCCTTGAACCTACCTCTAATACTCCTACTATTTAGAACATCTTTTCAAAGTACATTTCACATTTCCCTTTATTATACATGAGGACCAAATTTTTTGTTAATTCAAATCTTGCGCCCTTTTATTCTGAACCTCATAATACACCACTCATGCACACAAAACAAAACAAACTCAATTAATTTGATGTACAACAAGTCACAGCAGACATTTTCATGGAGTTTGGGCTGGACTAGCCTGAATAGTGAGACAGAGTCATTGTGTTTAGTTCAGGGCAGTGGAGAGTATTATTTACAAAGCAAACATCTGGTGATATGTAAAATAAACTTCATTCTCAGACATGCTCTCACAGGTGTTGGAAGCCTGCCAGATATAAATGTGCCACCTGATGATTTGTAAGCCAGCCTTAACAGTCTTTAACAGAGAACTGCCAAATTTGACAGAACTGGCTGTCTGATACAAATAGATTTACAATTTGCTTGCTGAGGAGATCCTCACCCCAGATAGACCAATGCCCCAAAGAATGCTAAACAGCTCTGATTCTCTTTAAAGGAACTCCACGCTGCTATCACAAAGACTTTATGATCGTTATTTCCATATGTTGTTCTCTTTGCTCTAAGCCATTTTACTGGATGCATTTGTTAATTCTCTGTTTGCAAAAGCTGCCTTCTCCGCATTTCTTCCATTCATGTAATAAACCCGTTAAATGAAAACTGTAAACCAAATTAAATTTGGGAGATACTTAAATAAATACACAAATGAGAAATAGATTATTAACTAAAACCAATTCGGCAATGTTTAATTGCTGAAAAACACAGAGCTGCAAGTAATAAAGATCGTTTTGAAATGGTCACAATGATGATGACTGGAAAGATAGGTAAACACAGAGGTAACTTTTCGTAGAAAGACAGAAAAATGGCAGAAAGATAGTTAGATAGATATGAGATGGATAGGTGGACACCCAGACAGACAGAAAGGCAGGCCAACAGATACTGTAGATGACTATACTAATAGTCCAGAAGCTAAACTGATTATTCTCTGATATATTAAATTAAGCTAACTCAATAACTTTTGAAAAAAAGAGCTTGTAACTAGCAATGGACTATTGTACCAACATAACTGGTTTGTTCATGTTATTTAAAGAAACAAATCTTTGCTCAAGATGGGTTTGGGTATCAGTGAGACCAGAGTTCAAGGGTCCCATTATTGGTAGGCCCAGAGTTTAAAGCCGAGTATTCGGTGATCAATGGGTCCTTAGGGTTCTTGCTGAGGATTAAAGCCTAAATAAACTTGTATCTTGAATCTTGAATCCTTAGAAACATACATAGATACATAGAAAACCTGCAGCACAATACAGGCCCTTCAGCCCACAAAGCAGTGATGAACATGTCCTTACCTTAGAAATTACCTATGGTTACCCATTGCCCTCTATTTTTCTAAGCTCCATGTACCTATCTAAGAGTCTCTTAAAAGACCCTATTGTATCTGCCTCCAGTACCATCGCTGGCAGCTGATTCCACGCACTCATCACCCTCTGCGTAAAAAACCTACCCCCGACATCTCCTCTGTACCTACTTCCAAGCACCTTAAAACTATGCCCTCTTGTGTTAGCCATTTCAGGCCTGGGGAAAAGCCTCTGACTATTCACAAAATCAATGCCTCTCATCATCTTATACATCTCTATCAGGTCATCTCTCATCCTCCATCGCTCTAAGAAGAAAAAGACGTGTTCACTCAACCTATTCTCATAAGTTATGCCCTCCAATCCAGGCAACAGCCTTGTAAATCTCCTCTGCACCCTTTCTATGGTTTCCATGTCCTTCCTGTAGTGACGTGACCAGAACTGAGCACAGTACTCCAAAAAGGATCTGACCAGAGTCCTATATAGCTGCAACATTACTTTTTGGCTCCTAAACTCAATCCCACGAACAGATCCCTGAGGCACACCAGTGGTCACTGACCTCTATGCAGAATATGACCCATCTACAACCACTCTTTGCCTTCTGTGGGCAAGCCAATTCTGGATCCACAAAACAAGGTCTCCTTGGATCCCATGCCTCCTTACTTTCTCAATAAGCCTTGCATAGGTTATCTTATCAAATGCTTTGCTGAAATTCATTTACGCTGCATCTATTGCTCACCTTCATCAATGTGTTTAGTCACATCCTCAAAAAATTCAATCAGTCTCATAAGGCATGACCTGCCTTTGACAAAGACATGCTGACTATTCCTAATCATATTATGCCTCTCCAAATGTTCATAAATCCTGCCTCTCAGGATCTTTTCCATCAATTTTCCAACCACTGAAGTAAGACTCACTGCTCTATAATTTCCTGGGCTATCTGTACTCCCTTTCTTGAATAAAGGAACAATATCCGCCACCCTCCGATCGTCCGGAACCTCTTCCATCCTCATTGATGATGCTAAGATCATTGCCAGAGGCTCAGGAATCTCCTCCCTCACCTCCCACAGTAGCCTGGAATGCATCCTCTTTCTTAATATCTACATGCTCAAGCTTTTCATTCCGCTGTAAGTCATCCCTACAATCGCCAAGATCCTTTTCCGTAGTGAATACTGAAGCAAAGTACTCATTAAGTACCTCTGCTATCTCCTCCGGTTCCATACACACTTTTCCACTGTCGCACTTGATACTCTCACGTCTTATCATCTTGTTCTTCACATACTTGTAGAATGCTTTGGGGTTTTCCTTAATCCTGTCTGACAAGGCCTTCTCATGGCCCCTTCCGGCTCTTCTAATTCCCTTCTTAAACTCCATCCTGCTAGCCTTATAATCTTCTAGATCTCAATCATTATCTAGTTTAGATTAGATTAAATTAGATTATGAGGACACTCAGTCCTCGTTTATTGTCATTTAGTAATGCATGCATTAAGAAATGATACAATGTTCCTCCAGTATGACATCACAGAAACACAAGACAGACCAAGACTAAAACTGACAAAAAATACATAATTATAACATATAGTTACAACAGTGCAAAGCAATACTGTAATTTGATGAAGAGCAGAGCATAGGCACGGTTAAAAAAAAAGTCTCAAAGTCCCGATAGCCCCATCATCACACGCAGACAGTAGAAGGAAGAAAAACTCTCCCTACCATGTACCTCCAGCGCTGCAAACTTGCCGATGCAGCACCCTGGAAGCACCCGACCACAGCCGACTCTGAGTCCGTCCGAAAACTTCAAGCCTCCGACCAGCCCTCCAACACCGAGCACTTAGCACTGTCTCTGCCGCACACTTCGACCCCGGCTCCGGCCGCCAAGCAACAGGGAAAGCCCAGGATTCGGGGCCTTCCCCTCCGGAGATTCTGGATCACACAGTAGCAGCGGCAGCGAAACAGGCATTTCAGAAGTTTCACCAGGTGTTCCTCTGTGCTTCTCACATCCATCTCCATCAAATCAGAATTGTGCACGGCATCCTACTTGACAGATAACGGATATCCATTCTGGAGTGGCCACTGCGCGCTGCGTCATACCACCATCTTCTACTTGCAAAAGGTTTTTTGAACCTTTCATAAGCTTTTCTTTTCTTCTTGACTAGATTTACAACAGCCTTTGTACACCATGTTTCCTGTACCCTATCATCCTTTCCCTGTCTCACTGGAATGTACCTGTGCAAAACCCCACACAAATATCCCCTGAACATTTGTCACATTTCTTCTGTACATTTCCCTGAGAACATCTGTTCCCAATTTATGCTTCCAAGTTCCTGCCTGATAGCCTCATATTTCCCCTTACTCCAATTAAACACTTTCATAACTTGTCTGTTCCTATCCCTCTCCAATACTATGGTAAAGGAGATAGAATTGTGATCATTGTTGTATTCTTGTTGTGAACCCTGCACTTTTAACAGCTCCAGAAAAATTAACCCTAACCCTAATTTTTACTTACTTATTTTTCATTTGGCCCTTCCAGCTCCTTGAGCCACACTGCCCCAGCATCTGCACGACCCCTATTAAGCCTAACCTAATCACAGGACAATTTACAATGGCCAATTAATCTTTGGACAGTGGGAGGAAACCGTTGCACTCACGGAAAACTCACGCGTTCCACGGGGAGGACGTACAGAGAGTCCTTACAGATGACGTTAGAATTGAACTCTGAACTCCAGATAGCCCTAGCTGCAATAGCATCGTGCTAATCGTTACACTATCGTTACGCTGTTTAGTTTTAGTATCACAAACGAGATATATTGATCATGATAATGCCAGCCTTATCTACCAAATGAAAGATATTTATTAATAGCTGGCTGAACAGATAGATGGAATCACAAGTCCATCGACAGGACTGTGCAAAAGTCTTAGGCACATGTATACATTATACCTAAAGTGCTGAGACTTTTGCACAGTCTTGTATTTGTCAATGTGGAGCAGAGAGCAAATCTGTAAATGGTGAGAGCAAAAGATGTGAATAGCGAGGGTGGACAGGTGGCAGAGAAGGGGTGCTGGGGTGAGGAGTGATACGGATGTAGACACACCCAGCTCTGAGACACCAGCCAAGGTCATTTCATTCTAAACAATTGGCTTATTGATCATTACAGGATGTCTCTCTGGTGCTTTCCTCTCCTCTCCTCTCCTTTCCCCTTCCCACTCTCAGTCCACAACAGAGACCCATATCAGAATCAGGTTTATTATCATTCACATACTGTATGTTAAGAAATTTGTTTTTTATACGGCAACAGTACAGTGCAATACATAAAGTTACTACAGTACTCTGCAAAAGTCTTAGGCACCCTAACTGTGTATATGTGTGTGTGTGTGTGTGTGTATATATATATATATGTGTGTGTGTGTGTGTGTGTGTGTATATATATATAGTTTTTTTTAAAGATTTTTGCACGGTACTCCACATTGACACCTCAAGGATCAATGCACAGTCAATTCACAATTGAGAAATCTGAGATCTGAATTCCCCAGCTGTTGTCATAAAATACAAAATCATTCCTCTAGACTGCTAGCCTAAGCCTGCTGGATGACTAGTTCAGAAGATTAACCACCCTCTAACAAGCCCCAAGAATGTATTTGTGTCCTCCAAGTACAGATTCTTCATACTTTAGGATTTAGTAAAAAGACATATAGAAGTGGAGTTCCTTTCACTCTGTTCAGGGTCAAGTTTAATTGTCATTGAACCATGCATGAATATCCATGAGCACAGCCAATCAAAGTAATAATACTCTTACAGAGATACCTTATATTATATACTTGAGCTCACATATATGCGCCCAAGACTTTTGCACAGTATCGGAGCAACAGTACACAGCAGATGCCATCTCATTGGCTCTTCACACAACCCTGGAACACTTGGACATCAGGATACTCTTGACAAAATCATTTAATGGCATCATACCCTCAAAACTAATCAGTAAACTCCAAGACGTGGCCTCAATACCCCCTCGTGCAATTGGATCCTGGATTTCCTCACTGGTAGACCCCAGCCAGTTCAGAGTGACAAAAACATCTCCTCCACAATCTCCATCAGCACAGGAGCACCACAGGGATGTGTGCTTAGCCCCTGCTCCACTCACTTTACACCCATGACTGTGTGGCTAAGCACAGCTCCAGTGCCATATTCAAGTTTGCTGATGACACCACTGTTGTGGGCCAAATCAAAGGTGGTGATGAATTAGCATACAGGAGGGAGATTGAAAATCTGGCTGAGTGGTGTCATAACAATAGATTAGATTATTAGATTATATTATGAGGACACACAGTCCTCTTTTATTGTCATTTAGTAATATATGCATTAAGAAATGATACAATGTTCCTCCAGTATGATATCACAGAAATACAAGACAGACCAAGACTGAAAAATGACAAAAAACACATGATTATAACATATAGTTATAACAGTGCAAAGCAATACTGTAATTTGATAAAGAACAGACCATGGGCATGGTAAAAAAAAAGTCTCAAAGTCTCTTGAAAGTCCCATAATTTCACGCAGATGGTAGCGTAACCTCTCATTCAATGTCAGCAAGACAAAGGAGCTGATGGTAGACCTCAGGAGAAGGAAACTGGTACATCACAGGTAAAACCCTTTGAGCCATTGAGCACATCTACATGAAACACTGTCATAGAAAAGCAGCATCCATCATCTAAGTCTAGATCCTCACCATTCAGGCCATGTTCTTTTCTCATTGCTGCCATCAGGTAGAAGGTTCGGGTGCCTCAGGACTCGCACCTCCAGGTTCAAGAACAGTTACTACTCCTCAACTATCATGCTCTTGAACAAAAGATGATAACTCTACTTACCTTTTGAGATGTTCCCACAGCCATTGATCTCACTTTAATTACTGTTTATCTTGTTATTTCATTCCCTTATTATTTATTGTGATCTATTTATATTTGCATCTGCATAATTTGATGTTTTCTATGCTCTTGCTCTTTCATTGATCATGTTTATATTCACTGTTCTATGTATTCGCTGAGTATGTCTGCAAGAAAAAGAATCTGAGGGTTGTATCTGCTGACATGTTGTGGTCTGCTAATAAGATTTACTTTGACTTTATTTGTCAACATGGAGTGGAGAGAGTTTGTAAATCTAGTGGGAGCAAAGGACATTGGGAATAGTGAGAGTGAAGCGCCGTGGGAAGGGGTGTGGGACAGGTGGGAGAGACGGAGTGCCAGGGGCAGGAGATGACGTGGGTGCAGACACACGCAGCTCTGAGACACCAGGCAAGATTATTTTATTCCAAACAATTGCTTTATTGATCATTACAGAATGTCTCTCTGGAGCTTCCCACTCCCTCCCCTCTCCCTTCCCCTTTTCCCAACCATGCTTCCTGCTTTCTTCCCACTCTCAGTCCACAATAGAGGACCACAAAGGTAGTAATCTCGGGATTACTGCCTGTGCCACGCGACAGTGAGAGTGGGAATGCAATGAGGTGGACGATAAATGCGTGGCTGAGGGATTGAAGCAGGGGGCAGGGATTCAAGTTTTTGGATCATTGGGACCTCTTTTGGGGCAGGTGTGACCTGTACAAAAAGGACTGGTTACACTTGAATCCTAGGGGGACCAATATCCTGGCGGAGAGATTTGCGAGAGCTACTGAGGTGACTTTAAACTAGAATGGTTGGGAGGTGGGAATCAAATTAAAGAGACTCAGAGAGAGGAGGTTAGTTCACAAATAGAGAAAGCTAGTAGACTGTGTGAGGGAGGATAGGCAGGGGACAGAGATCAGGAGAACTCAGACCAAAGATTTAGGGGACAAGGGAGAAAAAGATAACAAAGTTGTTTGCTCCATTAAGGATAAACAGAGAGTAAGAGGTGGAGAGTTTCTTAAATGCATCTATTTTAATGCTAGGAACTTAGAGCATGGATTGATACCTGGAAATATGATGTTGTAGCTATTGGTGAAACGTGGTTGCAGGAGGAGTGTGACTGGCAACTAAATATTCCAGGATTTCATTGCTTCAGGTGTGATAGGAGGGGCAAGGGGGGGAGGTGTTGCATTGCTTGTCAGAGAAAATATAACAGCGGTGCTCTGACAGGATAGATGAGTGGACTTGTCTAGGGAGGCTATTTGGGTGGAACTGAGGAATAGGAAAGGTGTTGTGACGCTTATAGGGGTGTATTATAGACCACCTAATGGAGACGGAGAACTGGAGGAGCAAATTTGTAGAAGAATAGCAGATATTTGTAGTAAGCACAAGGTTGTTATTGTGGGAGATTTTAATTTTCCACACGTAGACTAGGAAGCCCATTCTGTAAAAGGGCTGGATGGTTTGGAGTTTGTCAAATGTGTGCAAGATAGTTTTTTGCAGCAATACATAGAGGTACCAGCTAGAGAAGGGGCAGTGTTGGATCTCCTGTTAGGGAATGAGATAGGTCAGGTGACGGAGGTATGTGTTGGGGAGCACTTTGGGTCCAGTGATCACAATACCATCAGTTTCAATATGATTATGGAGTAGGATAAGACTGAACCCAGGATTGAGATTTTTGATTGGAGAAAGGCTAACTTTGAGGAGATGCGAAAGGATTTAGAAGGAGTGGATTGGGACAATTTGTTTTATGGGAAGGATGTAATAGAGAAATGGAGATCATTTAAAGGTGAAATTTTGAGGGTACAGGATCTTTATATTCCTGTTAGGTTGAAAGGAAAGGTTAAAAGTTTGAGAGAGCCATGGTTTTCAAGGGATATTGGAAACTTGGTTTGGAAAAAGAGAGAAATGTACAATAAATATAGGCAGCTTGGAGTAAATGAGGTGCTCAAGGAATATAAAGAACGTAAAAAGAATCTTAAGAAAGAAATTAGAAAAGCTAAAAGAAGATACGAGGCTGCTTTGGCAAGTAAGGTGAAAATAAATCCAAAGAGTTTCTACAGTTATATTAATAGCAAAAGGATAGTGAGTGATAAAATTGGTCCCTTAGAGAATCAGAGTGGACGGCTATGTGCGGAGCCAAAAGATGGGGGAGATTTTGAACAACTTCTTTTCTTCGGTATTCACTAAGGAGAAGGATATTGAATTGTGTAAGGTAAAGGAAACAAGAAGGGTAGTTATGGAAAGTATGACAATTAAAGAAGAGGAAGTACTGGCGCTTTTAAGGAATATAAAAGTGGATAAGTCTCCGGGTCCGGACAAGATATTCCCTAGGACCTTGAGGGAAGTTAGTGTGGAAATAGCAGGGGCCTAACAGAAATATTTCAAATGTCATTAGAAACGGGGATGGTGCTGGAGGATTGGCGTATTGCTCATGTGGTTCCATTGTTTAAAAAGGGTTCTAAGAGTAAACCTAGCAATTATCAGCCTGTGAGTTTGACGTCAGTGGTGGGTAAACTGATAGAAAGTATTCTTAGAGATGGTATATATAATTATCTGGATAGACAGGGTCTGTTTAGGAACAGTCAACATAGATTTGTGCGTGGAAGGTCATGTTTGACAAATCTTATTGAATTTTTTGATGAGGTTCCTAGGAAAGTTGACGAGGGTAAAGCAGTGGATGTTGTCTATATGGACTTCAGTAAGGCCTTTGACAAGGTTCCACACAGAAGGTTAGTTAGGAAGGTTCAATCATTAGGCATTAATATTGAAGTAGTAAAATGGATTCAGCAGTGGCTGGATGGGAGATGCCAGAGAGTAGTGGTGGATAACTGTGTGTCAGATTGGAGGATGGTGTGTAGTGGTGTGCCTCAGGGATCTGTACTGGGTCGAATGTTGTTTGTCATATATATTAATGATCTGGATGATGGGGTGGTAAATTGGATTAGTAAGTATGCAGATGATACTAAAATTGGTGGAGTTGTGGATAATGAAGTAGGTTTTCAAAGCTTGCAGAGAGATTTAGGCCAATTAGAAGAGTGGGCTGAAAGATGGCAGATGGAGTTTAATGCTGAAAAATATGAGGTGCTACATTTTGGTAGGACTAATCAAAATAGGAAATACATGGTAAATGGTAGGGCATTGAAGAATGTTGTAGAACAGAGGGATCTAGGAATAATGGTGCATAGTTCCCTGAAGATGGAATCTCATGTGGATCGGGTGGTAAAGAAAGCTTTAGGTATGCTGGCCTTTATTAATCAGAGCATTGAGTATAGGAGTTGGGATGTAATGTTGAAATTGTATAAGGTATTGGTAAGGCCAAATTTGGAGTATTGTGTACAGTTCTGGTCACCAAATTATAGGAAAGATGTCAATAAAATTCAGAGAGTGCAGAGGAGCTTTACTAAAATGTTGCCTGGGTTTCATCTCCTAAGTTACAGAGAAAGGTTGAACAAGTTAGGTCTTTATTCTTTGGAGCGTAGAAGGTTGACGGGGGGGTGGGACTTGATAGAGGTGTTTAATGATAGAGGTTTTTATGAAGGAGATAGATAGGGTTGACGTGGATAGGCTTTTTCCATTGACAATGGGGGAGATTCAAATAAGAAGACATGAGTTGAGAGTTAAAGGGCAAAAGTTTAGGGGTAACATGAGGGGGAACTAATTTACTCAGAGAGTGGTAACTGTGTGGTAACGAGCTTCCAGCAGAAGTGGTTGAGGCAGGTTTGATGTTGTTGTTTAAAGTTAAATTGGATAGATATATGGACAGGAAAGGAATGGAGGGTTATGGGCTGAGTGCAGGTCGGTGGGACTAGGTGAGAGTAAGAGTTCGACACGGACTAGAAGGGTCGAGATGGCCTGTTTCCATGCTGTTATTGTTATATGGTTATATAATAGAGATCCATATCAGATATCACTTATATATGTCATGAAATTTATTATTTTTGTGGCAGCAGTACAGTACAATACATAAAGTTATTGCAGAAGCACCCTAGCTCTATATATGTGCTGAAGGCTTTTGCACAGTATATATAACCCATAATGAATTATGTAACCAAATGAAGAATGCTTAATCAAACAAGATGTTTGCATTATTACACCGATATTACTGAAATATTGAATACACTACAATGTGCTGGGGAGGTTTCATACGCTGAGAGTGAAATGGGCTGCCTGTGTTGGCGGTGGAGACAGATATGATAAAGGCATGCAAGAGGCTCTTAGATAGGCAGATGATGTGCAGGAAATGAAGGGTATGGGCAATGCGCAGGTAGAAGGGAGCAGTTTAGTTGGACATCTGATTACTTGGGTAATCAGTTCTGCACAACTTTGTGGGGTAAAGGGCCTGTTCGTGTATGGTATTGTTCCATATTTTATGCTCCATAAAACCTTAGGAACAACTTCATAAGCTGTAAGTTTGCGAAATGACAACCAATGTTTCCATTATTTCTCCTGCTGCCTCCTTTAGTACTCTGAGTAGTCCTTCCTCCATAACATGTTGTGGCACCTGCAATGCAGACTTGAAACCAAATTTCCTCAAACCACAGGGGTTTAAACAAAGCATTCATAAAATGCTGCAAATAGTGGCAGCATCGGCTCACCTGTCTTCTCCTAATACTAATTTAATCAATCCATTTGGACTTTGTTTTATCATTTACCAGATTTAGTTTATTAAGCTGACTTCAGCCAGTGAAAATTGAAATGATGCATGTTAGTCTGTAGTCCCGGTCACTTACCTGTGAGATCACAGTGTATTTCACTCACGTTGCAGCTCCTGTTCTCCAGGTTCCTGACCCTCTCCCTACTGAGTCTCAAGGCCAGAATCATGTGTACCATCACTGACATATATTGTGCAATTTGTTGTTTTGTGACGCTGGTACAGTGCAATGCCTGAAATTTATTATGTTACAATAAGTAATATATTAAATAGATGGAGAGGTAGATGTGTTCAATGAGAAGCATATTAGATAGATAGATTGTGCAAAAAGAGCAAAGATAGTGAGGTAGTGTTCATGGACCATTTAGAACTCTAACAGCAGAAGGAAGATGTTCTTCAGGCTCCTGTACCTCCTCCCTGATGGTAGTAATGAGAAGTGGGTGCTCCCTGGACGGGGATTGTATTTGAAGATGGATGCCATCACCTTTTGTGTATGTCATTTATGGAGGTGATGGTGTTGGCTGAGTCATCAACGCTGCAGCTTTTTTTGATCCTGCTCATTGGAGCTTTTATGTCAGATGGTGATGCTCTCCTCAGTGTATCTGTAGACATTTGCTGATGCACCAAATCCCTTCAAACTCCCAATGAAGTATAAACACTGGCTTGCGTATACATTAACAATTATGCTTTTGTTCATTCATTCACAGGATTCGCACGTCATTGACAATACTGGTGTTTATTATTCACTCCTATTCCCCCCCGCCCTGAAATGAGGAGAGAATTAAGAGCCATTCTTGTTGGTGAGTCTCTGGAGACACAAATAATAGGCTAGGCTAGATAAATAGAGCTTTAAACTTTGGAGCAGAATTAAGCCATTGCTTATCAGGTCTGCTCCACAATTTGATCACGGCTGGTCCATTTCCATCTCTACTCCAGTCCCCTGCCTTTTCCCTGTAAACTTTCACACTCTGACCATCAACCACTACCTTAAGTACACCCAATAACCTGGCTTCCACAGCTGTCTGTGGCAGGTTCCACAGATTCACTACCCTCTGGCTAAAGAAATTCCTACTCACCTCTGTTCTAAATGGACAATCCTCTATTCTGAGGTTGTGCCCTTTGGTTCTAGACTCGCCTGTTATAGGAAACATTCTCTCCACCTCCATTCTCTCTGGACCTTTCAATATTCAATAGGTTTCAATGAGATCCTACCCTCATTCTTCCAAATTTCAGTGAGTACAGGCCCAGAGCCATCAAATACTCCTTATATGATGAGCCTTTCAGTCTTGGAATCATTTTCCTAAGCCCCCTTTGAGCCTTCTCCAGTTTCAGCGCATCCTCTCTTAGACAAGGGGCTCAAGACTGCTCACAATACTCCAAGTGAGACCTGACCAGTGCTTTATAAAGCCTCAACATAACATCCTCATTTTTATATTCTAGTCCTCTCAAAATGAATGCTAACATTGCATTTACCTTTTTCACCACTGACTCAACCTGCAAATTAGGGAATCCTCAACACTACGTGCTCTTCCACCTATCTTATTTTCCTCCACAATCCTGGCAACAAAACCATCAATTCTGTCATCCAAATTGTTGACAGACAACATAAAAAGAACCGCTCCCAAAACTGACCTCTGCAGAAGACCACTGATCATTGGTAGCCTATCAGAAAAGGCTCCCATTATTCTCACACTTTGCCTCCTGTCAATCTGACAATTCTTTATAATACCATGTAATACCATGGGCTCTTTTCTTGTTAAGCAGCCTCATTTGTGGCATCTTGCCAAAAGCCCTTTGAAAATCTGAGTGCACAACATCGAACAATTCTCCTTTGATTCTCTGGCTTGTTATTTCCTCAAAGAATTCCAAGAGATTTATCAGGTAAGATTTTCCCTTAAGGAAACCATGCTGACTTTGGACCATTTTATCATGTGCTTCAAGTATCCCAAAACCTTATCCTTATTAAGGGACTGCAATGTCTTCCCAACCACTGAGGTCAGACTAACTGGCCTAGTCTATAATTTCCTTTCTCCTGCCTCTCCCCCTTCTTAAAGAGCGGAGCAACATTTGCAATTTTCCACTCCTTCCAAAAGTATGCCAGAACCTAGTGATTTTAGAAAGATCATTACTAATGCCTACACAAACTCTTCACTACCTCTTTCAGAACACTTGGGTGCAATCCATCTGGTCTAAGTGACCTATCTATCTCAGAACTTTCTGCTTCCCTAGCACCTTCTCTCTATTAATAGCAACTGCACTCACTTCTGCTCACTGACACACTCAAAAATCCCTCCCGTAGTGAAAACTGATGCACAATATTTATTCAGTTCTTCTGCTATTTCCTTGTCCCTCATTACTAACTCTTGTAGTCTGATATCTAGTTGTCCAATATCTACTCTCACCTCTCTTTTACTCTTTATAAATCCGAAAAAACTTTTTGTATCATCTTTGATATTATTGGCTATCTCACCTTCATATTCCATATTTGCCCTTCTTATGGTTTTTTAGTTGCCTTCTGTTGGTTTTTAAATGTTTCTCAATCCTCTAAAGTCCCACTATTATTTGCACCATTATTGCCCTCTGTTTTACTTTCATATTAGCTTTGACTTCCCTTGTCAGTCATGGTTGTGCCACCCTGCTGTTAGAATACTACTTTTTCTTTGGGATGTACAGCATCTATGCTGTATCCTCTAAATTACTCCCAGAAGCTCCAGTCTTCACAGCTCTGCCATCACCCCTGCTGGTGTCCCCTTCTGCAGTTCCCTTTACTCCACTAAAATACTGATACATATGACTTTAGTTTCTCCTTCTCAAATTGCGGGGTGAATTCTATCATATTATGATCACTGTCTCCTAGGGATTCCTTTACCTTAAGCTCCTTAATCAAATCCAGTTCTACACAACACCAAATCCGGAATAGCTGATCTCCTAGTGGGCTCAACTACATGCTGCTTTAAAAAGCCTTCTCATAGGCATTCTACAAATTCTCTCTTTTGTGATCCAAAATCAGCACCAGCATAATTTTCCCAATCCACCAGCATTATGAAAAATCCCATTGCCCTTTTGACATGCCTTTTTTATCTCCCATTGTAATTTGCAGTCCACATCCTGGTTACTGTTTGGAAGCCTGTATATAACTCCCATCAGGGTCTTTTTACCCTTATAGTTTCTAAATTCTACCCACATTGATTCTACATCTTCTGATTCTATGTCACTCCTCTCTAAGGATTTGATTCCATTTTTTACCAAAACAGTCACCCTACTCCATCTACCTGCCTGCCTGCCCTTTCAATACAAGGTGTAACCTTGGTTATTAAGCTCCCAACTATAATCTTCTTTCAGCCACGACTCAGAGATATCCATAATATTGTATCTGCCAATCTCTAACTGTGCTACAACATCATCTACCTTATTTCATGTACTGTGTACATTCAGATTGAACACCTTCAGTTCTGTATTGATCATCCTTTTCAATTTTGCCCCCTATTACACTGGAACTCATTCCATTGACTGCAATTTTGCCCTACCATCTGCCTGTCCTTCCTGACAGCCTCACTACACACTGCATCTGCTTGTATACCAATTGCCTTATCCTCACCCTGTCACAATGGAGTGCTGGGAACAGACCCAAATGCAAGACACAAACACTGCAGTACAAGGAACAGGACTTGACTAGAGTGGGGACATGACAGGATACAGACAAGGAGCAGGGATAAGAACGCAGACTAGGGCTTGGACTCCAAGCCAGAGACTGGGCAAGGACCCAGAACCTGGGACTTGACTCGGGCTCGGACTCCAGAACTAGGAGAGGACAAGACGAGGCTACAGGACTGGACATGGTTCTGGGTGTGGAACTCCTGGGTAGGGCGAGACACAAGGACAGGACTCAGATAGGACTGGACTAGGCACAGACTGGACGAGGGCCTTCAGGAGCACGGAGCCTTGGACTAGAGGAGACAGGAGCATGGAACACAGAGCCGGGACCCCTCCTTGGGAGCAGGACGTAGAGCCGGGACTCACACACAGAACACTGAACATAAAGAGACAGATCCCAACACGAGGTGGCGGCAAACAACCAGACCCACCTAACGAAGGCGTGGACACAGACAAACAGTTCTGAACGCTAGGTAGCAGCAAACAGCCGGACCTACCTAGTGAAGGCATGGACACAGACAGACAATTCCACACAACGAAATGCAGTTCCTTATCTTGACCTAACAAGGCTCCAGTCTTGCTCCGGCAGTAAGACATCAGTGATACATGCAGGGTATCCATGCTAGGTGAGCAGGCAGAGAGTCAGGCAAGGTATCCAGGCAGAGATTCAGGCGAGGTATCCAGGCAGAGAGTTGGGCAAGGGGGGAAAAAACAGGGAAGGGAACAGGACAGTCCAGCAGGGAATCCCTCATTTGCAGAGGTATTTATGTCTCAGCCCCAAAACGAGAAACATGTGCCCACAACAGAAACTGGGGAAGACCAGAAACCCCAGAACAAGGAACCATGGACCGGACCGTGAACCGGAACACGGACTCCACGGACTGGACACCCGTATCACTCTGGTTCCCATCCCCCTGCCAAATCAGTTTAAACCCTCCTCAACAGTTCGAGTAAACCTGCCCACAAGGATATCGCTCCCCCTCAGGTTCATGTGTAACCCATCCCTTTTGTACAGGTCATACGTTCTCTAGATGAGATCCCGATGATCCAGAAATCTGAAATCCTGCCCCTTGCAACAGTTCCTCAGTTACACATTACTCTGTGAAATCATTACACTCACTGGGGGCACATTACACTCAAATTATTACACACAGAGCACAGGTAGCAATCCAGATATTATCACACTGGGGGCCCTGCTTTTCAGCTTTCTCCCTAGCTCCCTAAATTCTCTTTTTAGGAACTCCTCCCTTTTCCTACCTATGTCATTGGTGCCAATATGTGCCAAGACTTCTGGCTGTTCCCCCTCCGCATTTAGAATGCTGTAGACCTGATCCGCAACAACCCTGATATTGGCACCTGGGAGGCAACATGCCATCCGGGTGTCTCAGTCACGTCCACAGAATCTCAGAAATGTCCACAGATAGACACAAGACACAATCTTGTGTCTATCTCTCTGATTGTGGAATCCCCTATCACTAGTGCAATCTTTATCCTCTTCCCTTCTGATCCTCAGGGTCAGACTCAGTGCAAGAGACCTGGTCGCTGCAGCTTCCCTCTGGTAGTTCCCCACCCTCCAACAGTATCCAAAGTGCTATACTTCCTTTTGAGGGGAACAGCCACAAGGGTGCCCATTTCCCTTCCATCTCCTGACAGTCACCCATTGGGGTTTACCACCTGCCTGTAGGTCCTATCTATCACCTCCTCAGAGCTGAAAATCATTGAGCTGCAGCTCCAGTTCCTTGACACGTTCTGTGAGGAGTTGCAGCTTGGTGTACCTGGTGCAGGTGTGGTTCTGGAAGCCTCCCAGAATTCCCACATCTTACACAAAGAACACAAACAGCCCCTGGGGCCATCCTTACTGCATTAGCTATGTACTAACAAAGGACAAATGGAGAAGAAAAAACTTTTGAGATACTTATCTTGACCAAGCCTGTCCTCACTGAAGCCTGATGAGCCAAAGCCTCCCACTCCAACACTGGTCCACTCGCACAATTGCCACTCCACTTATCCCTGCTTTATTTCTATTTGCCCTTTTGAATGAATCGTGATTTCAGTGAGCCGCCAGAAAGCGCTAAACACCCATGAACGCTCCTTTTTAAAATCTCACTTACGGACCTGAGAGTAGTACATAATTGGACTTCTTCTTTCCTTGGCAGGTCAGTCTCTTTACAAATAACTAGTACTATATCAATGAATAAAATGCCTTTGCCAAATGTGTACTGTCCTTTCTCTGCTCTGTCTAGTTTTCAATAACTCTGCATACATTTTTTCTCTCTGCATGACAGCTTCCCTCAATTACTTCAAAGCATGGATAGTAAACAGAAACCCACAGCTTACTGTCATGCATGTGGGGTTTCAAGTAATTACTTGAAACTGTGTACTCCAAAGAAAAACATTTAAGGCAAACAAGGAATTTCTCCATTGGTTTGTTTTCTCTCTGCACATATTTTAGTGTGGAAGTGTGGAGTGGCTTGACATCTTGGCACTTGCACAATGGTTGATAAGCAAGCAATAGACTGAAAGGTTTCATAATGTAACTGAAATGGCTAAAGGCATTATATATCTGAACAAGTCCAAATCCATGAAACAGATCAAAATAACAAACTTTGTGTCATCTGAGTGCTGATTACACATTGTCTGTACTTGTTTATACTTTACGGAGAATGCAGCTTACCCTCTTGTGCAAGATGTTAGCATAAGCGCAATTTTAGTACAAATGTTTCTCTTTTGTCCTTGCTGACAAAAGTGTATTTTCATCGGCAAACATTTTGATTTTTTTTGTAATTTCAATGGAGTCATTTTATAAATGATGTCAAAGTAAAATTTCAGAAAGGGTTTATTATAGATATGGTATTCAATCCTGCATGGTTTCCTTCAGGAAAAATCCTGCCTGACGAACCTGTTGGAATTGTTTGAGGAGATTACAAATAGGATAGATAAAGGGGATGCGGTGAATGTTGTAAATTTGGACTTTCAGAAGGCCTTTGACAAGGTGCCACACATGAGGCTGCTTACCAAGTTAAGAGAGCATGGTATTACAGGAAAGTTACTAACATGGTTAGAGCATTGGCTGATGGGTAGGAGGCAGCCAGTGGGAATTAAAGGATCCTTTTCTGGTTGGCAGAGAGTGACCAGTGGTGTTCCATAGGATTCGGTGTTGGGACTACTTCTTTTTATACTGTATATTAATGCCTTAAATGATGGAATAGATGGCTTTGTTGCCAAGTTTGCAGATGATATGAAGATTCATGGAGGGGCATATAATTGTGAGGAAACAGGTAGGATGCAGAAGGACTTAGACAGACTAGGAGAATCGGCAAGAAAGTGGCAAATGAAATACAATGTTGGAAAATGCATAGTCATGCACTTTGGTAGTAGAAATAAATGTACAGACTATTTTCTAAACGGGGCGAAAATCCAGGAATCTGAGATGCAGAGGGACTCGGGAGTCCTTATGCAGAACACCCTGAAGGTTAACTTGCAGGTTGAGTTGGGGGTGAGGAAGGCAAATGTCATGTTAGCATTCCTTTCAAGGTGTCTAGAATACAAGAACGAGGACATGGCATCAAATGTTACCAGGAGAAAGCTGGGAACTGGGGTTGAGGAGGAGATGGGAAAAAAAGGATCAGCCAGGATTAAATGGTGGAGCAGATTCGATGGGCCAGATGGCCTAATTCTGCTCCTATGTCTTCTGGTCCTATGTAAAATGGTACTCAATCCTGTATGTAATATGGTACTCAAACTGACATGTAATATGACACTCAAATCTGAATGCAAATTCTAGTTGATTTATTATAGATAAGGTACTCGCACCTGTGTGTGATATGGTACCTAATTCCAAATCTAATATGCTACTCAAACCTGGATGTAAAGTCGCATTCAAACATCCATGTAAGCAAATTTCAGACTGGGTTTATTATAGATGTGGTACTAAAACCTACATGTAACATGGTACTCAAATTTGCATGTCATATGGTACTGAAACATATATGTAATATGATACTTAAATTTGCGTGTAGTATGTTACTTAAACCTGCATGTCATATGGTTTTCAAACCTGCGTCTAATATGGTATTGGAACCTGTCTGCAATATGTTACTCAGTCCTGCATGTAATAGGATAATCATACCGACATGTAATATAGTTCTCAAGCCTCCATGTAAAGTGGTACTCAAACTTACATGAAACATGGTGCCCAAACCTGTATGTACTATGATACTCAAATCTGCATGCAAATTTTTGACTGGCTTTATTATTGATATGGTACGCAAACCTGCATGAGATTTGGTATTCAAACACGCACGTAATATGGCATTCTAACATGCCTGTAATATGATATTCAAACCTACATGAAATATGGTATTCAAACATGCATGTAATATGGTATTCAAACATGCATGTAATATGATATTTGAACATACATGTAATATGGTCTTCGAACATGCATGTAATATGATATTCAAACATGTATGTAATATGGTTTTCTAATATGCATGTAATATGGTATACAAACATACATGTAATATGGTACTCAAATTTGCATGTAATATGGTATTCAGACCTGCATGTAATATGCTATTCAAATCTCCATGTAATACGGTACACAATGCTGTGTGCAGTATTATATTCAAACCTGTATCTAATATGCTAATCAAACATGCATGTAATTTGGTAAACATTAACTAGAGAAAATCTGCAGATGCTGCAAGTCCAATCAACACACACAAAATGCTGGAGGAACTCAGCAGGCCAGGCAGTATCAATGGAAAAGAATAAAATCAACGTTTCAGGCTAAGACCCTTCATCAGGACTGGAGAAAAAAGATGAGGAGTCAGAGTGATAGGTGAAACTGGGAGGGGGATGGGTGAAGTGAAGAGCTGGGAAGTTGATTAGTGAAAGATATACAGGGCTGGAGGAGAGGGAATCTGATAGGAAAGGACAGAAGTCCATGGAAGAACGGGAAGGGGAGGAGCACCAGAGGGAGGTGGTCAGCAGGTAAGGAGGTAAGGTGAGAGAGGGAAACAGGAATAGGAATGGTGAAGTGGGGGGAAATTACCAGAAGTCCAAGAAATTGATGTCAATGCCATCAAGTTGGAGGCTACCCTAATGAAATATAAGAGGTTACTCCTCCAAACTGAGTGTGGCCTCATCACAACAGCAGAGGAGGCCATGGACTGACATGTTGGAATGGGAATGGGAGCTAGAATTAAAAGGGGTGGCCACTGGGAGAACCTGCTTTTTCTGGAGGATAGAGTGCAGGTGCTTGGTGAAGCAGTCTCCCAATCTACATTGGGTTTCTCTGATATACAGGAGGTCACACCGGGAGCACCGGATACAGTAGATGACCCCAACAGGCTCAGAGGTGAAGTGTTGCCTCATCTGGAAGGACCATTTAGGGCCCTGAATGGTAGTGAGGGAGGAGGTGTACGGGCAGGTGTAACACTTGTTCCGTTTAAAAGGTAAGTGCTAGGAGGGAGACCAGTGGGGAGGGACGAGTGGACATGGAGTTGTCTAGGGAGTGATCCCAGTGGAAAGCAGAAAATGATGGGGGAGATGTGCTTTGTGGTGGGATCCTGTTGGAGATGGTGGAAGTTATGGACAGAGCTTGGTAACCTGGTACTTAAACCTGCATATGAAATATTACTCAGACCTGCTTATTGTCCGAGGATACACATGGCATAGAAAAAGTGCGCAGGTAGGCAGAGTGAGTGGGGTATCTCTGTTGGTAAGAAATGAAAACAAGTGATTAGAGAGAGGTGATGAAGGTCTGGAAGATGTAGAATCATTGTGGGTAGAGCTAAGAAACTGCGAGAACAAAAAGTCCCTGGTGGGAGTATTATACAAACCTCTGAACAGCAGCAAAGATGTGGTTTACAAAGTACAATGGGAAATAGAAAATGCATGTCGAAGGGGCAATGTTACGATAGTCATGGGGATAGTTATGCCTATGGGATGGCTCTTTAGAGCTGCTTGTGGCTGAGCCCACTAAGGGATCAGTTATTCTGGATTGGGTGTTGTGCAATGAACCAGAATTGACCAGCTGGAGCAAGCTGAGCCTTGGTCTGTCTGGTGAAGATATGACAGGGCAGATGGTCAGCAGCCGACTACACAATTGAATTTTGGACCTTGGTCCTAGAGAGTGCCTGGAACGGGAAGGCCTTGGCCACTCTATACTGCCACGGATTCCGAGATCCTCGCCTCAGGAGATCCCGCAGAGTACTTAGTGGCTCTGATTATTATCTGAATGGTGGCCGATTAGGAAAAGGGGAGGTGCAACGAGACCTGGGTGTCATTATACACCAGTCATTGAAAGTGGGCATGCAGGTACAGCAGGCGGTGAAAAAGGCGAACGGTATGCTGGCATTTATAGCGAGAGGATTCGAGTACAGGAGCAGGGAGGTACTACTGCAGTTGTACAAGGCCTTGGTGAGACCACACCTGGAGTATTGTGTGCAGTTTTGGTCTCCTAATCTGAGGAAAGACATCTTTGCCATAGAGGGAGTACAAAGAAGGTTCACCAGATTGATTCCTGGGATGGCAGGTCTTTCATATGAAGAAAGACTGGATGAACTGGGCTTGTACTCGTTGGAATTTAGAAGATTGAAGCGGGATCTGATTGAAACATATAAGATCCTAAAGGGATTGGACAGGCTAGATGCGGGAAGATTGTTCCCGATGTTGGGGAGGTCCAGAACGAGGGGTCACAGTTTGAGGATAGAGGGGAAGCCTTTTAGGACCGAGATTAGGAAAAACTTCTTCACACAGAGAGTGGTGAATCTGTGGAATTCTCTGCCACAGCAAACTGTTGAGGCCAGTTCATTGGCTATGTTTAAGAGGGAGTTAGATATGGCCCTTGTGGCTACAGGGGTCAGGGGGTATGGAGGGAAGGCTGGTGCAGGGTTCTGAGTTGGATGATCAGCCATGATCATAATAAATGGCGGTGCAGGCTCGAAGGGCCGAATGGCCTACTCCTGCACCTATTTTCTACGTTTCTATGTTTCTATGATCGACCAGTCCTTTTGTCTTGATAATTGTCTAGCAGAACAAAAGTAGAACTACATCGAGATGTTGAAGAGGACTCACCAGAGTCTGGCCTCAATGCTTCACAGTTCCACTCCTGACCTTGGATCATGACTAGGCATGCTCAGGATCTCCTATCGAGCCCATGCAAATCAGCTGTACTACACTGTCTGACAATGAGAGGTCTTGGTGTCAGAGTCAAGGCTGCTGCTATTACTAAGGGGGAGACAGGTCAGCTGCAGGCAAAATGCCTAAGGTTGCAGCCGTCAGTAGAACCGCAAAGACCATCTTGTGCTAGGAGGATTTCAACAGTAGCTGCCATCACTCCCAACCCTATGGAATCATGGAATCATGACCAAGAGAATCATTGCTTGGTCCAGTCATTGTAAGGGAATCATTGCTTGCTCCAGTCGTTGTAAGAGAATTGTTGCTTGGCCCAGTCATTGTAAGACGGTATGTTTGCAGTGTGGGGATCCGACCCCCAAACTCTCCTGAGACCAACAACCAACAAGGGGGAAGATTTCAGTGTAGGGTAACCTGAAGACTTCCCTCAGTCCTACCCTCAGAGACAGACAAGTTTGCCCTGGTCAAAGAGACTGTGTGAGTTCAACCTGTCTTGTCGGGGATGCACTGGAACTAGAGAAGGAAATCTTTAGTTCAGCTGAAGACCAAGGAGGTGGCTAAGCAATTGGGAAATCTTGCAGCGAAGCCTGAGGGATCCAGCCACTGGGTCCTGACTAAAGAAAAGTCTCCTAAACGCAGACCCTGGGAGCCTGTTCCTGTGGGCACAAGGACCACCTGTAACACCTCATTGCCATCTTTTAGGGATACCAATAAGGATTTGGACTCTGATTCCACCACTGCTTCAACGAAGGAGTCTAGTGAACCAAGGGAGGAGACTCTGAGGTCTGTCGAATTACCCCTCCCACCTCAGAAGCTTCAGGAATTGTCCTCGAAGGAATGTTCTGAGGAAATTGCAACACCCAGACCATAGAAACCATAGAAAAACTACAGCACAGAAACAGGCCTTTTGACCCTTCTTGGCTGTGCCGAACCATTTTCTGCCTAGTCCCACTGACCTGCACACATAGAAACATAGAAACATCGAAAATAGGTGCATGAGTAGGCCATTCGGCCCTTCGAGCCTGCACCGCCATTTATTATGATCATGGCTGATCATCCAACTCAGAACCCTGCACCAGCCTTCCCTCCATACCCCCTGACCCCTGTAGCCACAAGGGCCATATCTAACTCCCTCTTAAGTATAGCCAATGAACTGGCCTCAACTGTTTTCTGTGGCAGAGAATTCCACAGATTCACCACTCTCTGTGTGAAGAAGTTTTTCCTAATCTCAGTCCTAAAAGGCTTCCCCCTTATCCTCAAACTGTGACCCCTCGTTCTGGACTTCCCCAACATCGGGAACAATCCTCCTGCATCTAGCCTGTTCAATCCCTTTAGGATTTTATACGTTTCAATCAGATCCCCCCTCAATCTTCTAAATTCCAATGAGTACAAGCCTAGTTCATCCAGTCTTTCTTCATATGGAAGTCCTGCCATCCCAGGAATCAATCTGGTGAACCTTCTTTGTACTCCCTCTATGGCAAGGATGCCTTTCTTCAGATTAGGGGACCAAAACTGCACACAATACTCCAGGTGTGGTCTCACCAAGGCCTTGTACAACTGCAGTAGCACCTCCCTGCTCCTGTACTTGAATCCTCTCGCTATAAATGCCAGCATACCATTCGCCTTTTTCACCGCCTGCTGTACCTGCATGCCCACTTTCAATGACTGGTGTATATTGACACCCAGGTCTCGTTGCACCTCCCCTTTTCCTAATCGGCCACCATTCAGATAATAATCTGTTTTCCTATTTTTTAACCAGTCACAGCTCCTTCTATTGACAAGGTCTCGGAATAGGTCTTCAGCAAGAAAAAGGCCTCACTCTTCCACCACACCGACTCTATGGCTGTGGTATTGACCCACTGCCTGGTACTTGTTGCCCACGGTGTCGACTATATGCGCTCCCAGACCCAGAGGGAAGTGCAATGGAAGAGTATATAAAGGAGGCTCTTGCCATGGGTTTCCTTCACCCTTCTCCTCACCAGCCGGCGCCGGCTCCTTCTTCGAACAAAAAAAAGATGGGAGCCTGTGGTCATGCGTTGACGATAGAGAGTTAAACTGCATAACAATCAAGAATCTTTGCCTCCTTCCACTCATGAATACAGCCTTCAAAATTCTCCAAGGGGCAAATGTATTCGCAAAGCTCGCCCCCCAGAGTGATTACAATCCGGTCCATATAAAAGAGGGCGATGAGTGAAAAAACACATTCAATACACTGACAGGGTACTATCAGTACCTGGTTATGTCCTTCAGCCTTGTGAATGCTCCAGCAGCTTTTCAGGCCTTTATATTCTCCATAAGTGTGCCTTCATCTACTTGGATGGTATCCTAACCTTCTTATATTTCATAGAGGAGCACATTCCTCATGCCAGGGACATTTTAAAAATGCTTCTAAACCATAGCTTTTATAACAAGCTGAAGAAGTCCAAATTTCATGTGACCACCATTTCATTTTTGGGTTTTATCATTTCTAATGGCAATCTCAGAATGGACCCTCTCAGGCACTCAGATTGGCCACCACCATCCAATGTGAAACAGGCCCAATGATTCCTGGGAAATGCCAACTTTTACCGGAAGCTCATCAAGAACAGTTCAGTGGTGGCTCCACTGACAGCCCTGACCAAGAAATCCACGGGCCCTTTTGTCTGCACGACCAAAGTGGAGGCTGCCTTTGCAGAGCTCAAATAACAGTTCACATCTGCTCCCATCTTGGTTTCACCTAACCCAGACCTTCCCTTCATCACGAAGGTGGACGCCTTGGACATCAGAGTAGGTGCCACCTTGTCTCAACAGTCACCTTCAGGCAATAAAATAACCCCATGTGCATTCTTCTTCAGATGGCTATCCCCGGCAGAGAGAAATGCTGACATTGGGAATTGGGAGCTACTTGTGGTTGAGTTGGCTTTGGAGAAGCCAAGTGGGCCAAGAACCCTTTTATTGTTTGGACAGACCACAAATACCTGACTTATATTCAGGAGGCCAAGAGACTGAATTCCAGGCAGGCCAGCTAGTCTTTTTTCTTTAACTGTTTTAATTTCATCTTGACATATTGACTGGACTGGGTTCAAAGAACCAGAAATCAGATGCCTTGTCCCGTCATTTTGAGGAACCCAAACGAGAGGAACAGCCTACCACCATTTTGCCCCAAGCCAAGTTGATAGTGCTAATTCATTGGGTAATCAGTGCTTTTGTTTGCTCGCTCAACCTATCTTACACATTTAAATGTAAATCGTGAATAACATTGATCCTTTATCACATGAAAAACGTTTTGGGTGCCATGGAAGCATAGTGGTTATCACAATGCTATTACAGCATCTGGAATTCGGAGTTTGGAGTTCAATTCCGGTACCATTCTCTAAGGAGCTTGGCCTATCGTCCTTGTGGAATGTGTGGGTTTGCCCCGGCTGCTCCAGTTTGGAGTTCAATTCCGGTACCATTCTCTAAGGAGCTTGGCCTATCGTCCTTGTGGAATGTGTGGGTTTGCCCTGTGTGCTCCGGTTTCCTCCCACAGAGCAGGTTAATTGACCATTGTAAGTCGTCCCTGAGTTAGGTTAGGGCTAATCAGGGTTGGGATGGAGCGGCTCAGAGGGCTGGAAGGACCTATTCACTAAATAAAACAAAAATTACAACATTACTATTCCACAGCAACCCCTCTGTTCCATTCCTTATGGACACAAGCTCACACCATTACATTTGTCCTATATAACACCTAGAATGAGGAATAAGAAAATAACGTCAGAGCCATGCAGTGGGAAACACTTTTCAGGGCTCATGTCTGAGAAATATTGTTTGATAAGTTTTAATGTGGAGCGAGCTGTGTTTATAGTTGTTTCATGTTCGGGCCTTGCTTGGTGCTTACAATGGAAAAGTATTCCATTCGGAATGCAAAATTGGTAACTAAAACCAATATTCCTTTCTTGATTTATGCTCGCAATGATCAGTAACGCTTCAATAGAATCATGAGATCAACCAAGACAGATAAATTTTGTTCAAAAGTTGAAAGTAAATATTTTAATAGAGTACATTTCTATCATCATATGCTACCTTAAGATTAATTTTCTTGCAGACATTCACAATAAAACAAAGAAATAAAATAGAATCAATGAAAATCTACACACAGACAAAGACGGAAAAACAACCAATGTGCAAAAGAAGTCAAATTGTGCAAATACAAAATGTTCAAAGTTCAAAGTACATTTATTATCAATGTATTTAATCTTGAAATTCATCTCCTAACAGGCAGCCACAGAACAAAGAAACACAACGGAATCCACAAAAAACACACAACAAAGGTTTCATGCAAACAATAAGAAAGTAACCAAATACACAGAACATGAATCCCAAACGTGAGTCCACAACTACAGAGCCGGTTCAGGGCTGCCGTCTTGAAATCAATAAGTAACTGAAGAATACTGAAAATGTGAATCGTAGAGAGCATGAAAGAGTCAGTATGTTGTGGAATCAGTTCGGAGTTGAGGTGAGTGAAGAACTGGAACAAACTGGGGAATTTTTACAACGAAGGTTTGGCTTATTAAGTGTGCAATATAAACTGGATGGTAGAGTGGACAAGGTTAAAAGTACTGTGGATAATTTAAAGCTGAAAATGAAGGCAAAAGAGATCTCAGCAGTCTTAACAACATCTATAGAGAGAGGAACAAGATAGTGACATCAGTCATTAAAGTGATTACTCTGGGGCGTGTACATTGGTTGGTGCCGTGGTGTGTATATAAGTGTGATCTGCAATGATGAACATGGACTAGAATAGAACTTAACTGTGATTAAATAACACACCTCGAGTAAGCGATGTGGATGACATTAAAAATGTCAACAGTTGTAAAATTATTTGGGTTGAAAGATGAAGTTACAACCTTGAAATGTCATTCTTTATCCAGTCTTTCACAGGGTTTAATAAGATATTTTACTGACACAATGTTACATTAATAAATTCAGAATTGTGCAGTTCTGCACTTTGCTTGACACAGATAATTAATTATTTCAAATTGCTGTCATTACAACACTCCCAGTGGCAGACCTGTAATTACTAATACTTCCTACAGGCATTAAACACGTGGGTAATGTTTTGTCCAGACATTCTTTCAGAATGGGAAGAAAATAAAACTGACTTCCCTGGTGTTTGCTTTACTGCAACTGAACAACAACAACTAATTGCATTTGTATAGCATCTCTAGCATTGTAAATACTTCAAACATCTTATCAGAGTGTACCCCAATAAATGTAATATGGAACTGTAAATGTAAACCTTAGACCAGGAGCTTAAAGGAGCCTGTTCTGACTCAAAAGGTTATTGTTTTGAGCTCATCTCCAGAGAATTAAGCAAGGAATCTCCGATGATATTTACTTACTGCCAGTTACACTGCTGGCATTTAGGGCAACAATGAAAGTCCTCCAAATCAGTCTGTCCTCAGATGTGCCCCAGATGTGGTTCAGGGTCATACCATTGCAAAGAAGAAACAGCAAGGATTCTACATTGTTATTTCTGTAACAGTCAGGATTGTAGCCCTGAACTGAATCCACAGACATGGAGGACCAGTGGACCACGCTTAGTCTGGTCTCTACCGTTTGACCTGTTTGGCATGGATGACAGTACGTAAAGCTTTGACTCCAGCCAACATAGCTTTCCAGGTGATTGAGGCACAGAAATCTCCGAACCACGACAAGCTTGTGGTTATCTTGGAAGATGCACCAATCCAAAGAGAGACTGTTGCACTGTCGGAGATGATACCTTCCAGATAAGTGAATATAAAAGATTGTACTATTTAAAGCAGAAAAAGAAACTCGTTCCTAATGTCCAAATACATAACCCTTAGTGCATGCCTATTAACACTTGCTTTGGGAGGAAATTATTATGTACAAACTCAAAATTCAAAGTTCAAAGTAAATTTATTATCAAAGAATGCATATTTCACCATATACCTGAAATTCATCTTCTTGCAGGCATTCACAGCAGAACAAAGAAATACAATAGATTCAATGAAAAACTACACACAAAGGACAAACAGCCAATGTGCAAAAGAACATAAACTGCGCAAATACAAAAAAAATCAAATAGTAAAAATAAATAAATAAACAAGCAAACAGACAGGCAAACAAATAAATAAATAATACCGACGACACGAGTTGTAGTGAGTCTATAGATTGTGGAATCGGTTCAGTGTGAGGTACCTATGTGGTTCAGGAGTCTGATGGCTGAAGGGTAATATCTGGGATGGCACAGTAGCATAGCGGTCAGCACAATGCTTTACACTACAGGCAACCTAGCTTCAATTCGTGCCACTGCCTGTAAGGGGTTTATACGTTCTCCCCGTGACTGCATGAGTTTCCTCCTTGTGCTCCGGTTTCCTCACACAGTCCAAACAGGTACCAGTTAGTAGGTTAACTGGTCATTGTAAACTGTCCTGAGATTAGGCTCAGATTAAATTGGGGGATTGCTGGGCAGCGTGGCTCAAAGGCCAATGGGCCTATTCCGCTTTGTACCTCGGTAAATCACTGCTCCTGAACCTGGTGGTGTGGGTCCTGAGGCTCCCGTACCTTCTCCCCGATGTCAGCACTGAGAAGAGAGCCTAACCTAGATGGTGGGGGTGGAAACGGTCTTTGATGATGGATGCTGCTTTCTTGTGAGAGTGCTCCCTGTAGATGTGCTCAGTGGTGAGGTGGGCATTTCCCGTGATGGATTGGGTTGTATGCTTCACTTTCTGTAGGCCTTTTTCATTCTTGGGTATTGATGTTTCCAAACTGGCCATGATGCATCCAGTTAGATCCAGCGATTTAAAGCAAACAGTACCAATTATAACACGAGGAAATCTGCAGATGCTGGAAATTCAAGCAACACACATAAAAGTTGCTGGTGAACGCAGCAAGCCAGGTAGCATCTCTAGGAGAGGTACAGTCGACGTTTTGGGCTGAGGACTAACTGAAAGAAGAGATAGTAAGAGGTTTGAAAGTGGGAGGGGGAGGGGGAGATCCAAAATGATAGAAGAAGACAGGAGGGGGAGGGATGGAGCCAAGAGCTGGAAAGTTGATTGGCAAAAGGGACGTGAGAGGATCATGGGACGGGAGGCCCAGGGAAAAAGAAAGGGGGAGGGGGGAAGCCTGGAGGATGGGCAAGGGGTATAGTGAGAGGGACAGAGGGAGAAAAAGGAGAGAGAAAAGATGTATATATAATAATAATAGATAAGTAAATAACGGATGAGGTATGAAGGGGAGTAGGGGCATTAACGGAAGTTAGAGAAGTCAATGTTCATGCCATCAGGTTGGAGGCTACCCAGATGGAATATAATGTGTTGTTCCTCCAACCTGAGCGTGGCTTCATCTTTACAGTAGAGGAGGCCGTGGATAGACATATCAGAATGGGAATAGGAAATGGAATTAAAGATGTGTGGCCACTGGGAGATCCTGCTTCTCTGGTGGACAGAGCGTAGGTGTTCAGCGAAACAGTCTCCCAGTCTGTGTCGGGTCTCGCCAATATCGGAAGGCAGCATCGGGAGCACCGGACACAGTGTATCACCCCAGCCAACTCACAGGTGAAGTGTCGCCTCACCTGGAAGGACTGTCTGGGGTCCTGAATGGTGGTGAGGGAGGAAGTGAAAGGACATGTGTAGCACTTGTTTCGCTTATAAGTGCCAGGAGGGAGATCAGTGGGAAGGGATGGGGGGTACGAATGGACAAGGGAGTCGTGTAGGGAGCGATCCTTGCTGAAAGCGGGGGGGCGGGGGGAGGGAAAGGTGTACTTAGTGGTGGGATCCCGTTGGAGGTGGCAATTATAAATTGCCTTACAATAACACTATAAAAAAGAATTTCATGAAACTTACCGTATGATTTTAAAAGTAGCTTCCTTTCTCTACAGGTGATTTCTGGGGTTTGATATACTTGTGTTCTTCTGAATTGCTTATGCACAGAGTCCTCTATGTCTCAAGCAGGCTAACACATCTCGTTGTGAAGTATCAGTGACAAGCAAGTGGAGAACATCTTGCCTCAGGCAGGATGGATTTCATATGTTAGTTCACAACTGCCATTGTTTTTAACAGGATATTTTAGTGCTGAGAAAATGCTAATCCTACATACAGAAGGCTCATTTACAACCACTTAAGCAGGTCAGCGATAAATGTCTGTTTAATTTTTACAGTGTATGTTAACTCCAGAGGAACATTCCCACGATGAGATGAGCTGAGAGAAAACTAAATACTGGGTTGACTCAATGGGTTGTAAAAGAAATGATTAGAAATGAAGGCTTAGATTTATATAAAGACACAAGAGAAAGCAGTTGCTGGAAATCTGGAGCAATATTAAGGACCTGAGCAGGTCAGACAGGGAGGGAAATGGACAGTTGATACTTTGGGTTGTGGCCATTCATCAGGACTGAGCGAGAGAGGGTCACAGCACTTCTGTCAAAAAGAGGAGAAATTCATAGCACAAAAGGATTACATTCAGCTCATCTTGAATCTGCCAACCAAAAATAATTTTGAGACTCTCAGCCTGAAACATGGACTGTTTATTCCCCTCCATAGATGCTGCCTGACCTGCTGAGTTACTCCAACAATTTGTGTGTGTTACACTATACAGTATCAGGGGTTCCCAACCTTTTTTATGCCACGGACCCCTACCATTAACCGAGGGCCCCACAGACCCCTACCATTAACCGAGAGCCCCACAGACCCCTACCATTAACTGAGGGCCCCACAGACCCCTACCATTAACCGAGAGCCCTACAGACCCCTACCATTAACCGAGGGCTCCACAAACCCCTACCATTAATCGAGGGCCCCATGGACCCCTTCCATTAACCGAGGGCCCCACAGACCCCTACCATTAACTGAGGGCCCCACAGACCCCTACCATTAACTGAGGGCCCCACAGACCCCTACCATTAACCGATGGCTCCATGGACCCCTACCATTAACCGAGGGCCCCATGAACTCCAGGTTGGGAACCCCTGCCCTTTTGGCTAATCATACATTGCAACTCTCACTCCATGGCTTTCTAGTTTACAGTTTTTTGAGATACTGATCCTGATGTTTTATAACTGTGTCCTCTGCACCCCTGCTAGTCTCCAAGTTCATCCTCAACTCCATTGATCCTTTTAGTGATATCATATGTCGATGTGTCTTGGTCAGTCCAAGATATTCTTGTGCACTTTTGATAACCTCATAATGTTCTAGAGTAGCCAACAATTAAATACGCGTTTCCCAAAGAGACATCGTGGTTCTAATGCAGGAAAAAGGGCACTTGAATGTATACATAAAGATCCCACAAAACACAGTGAAACAATGATGAGCTGATCAGTTTTGGTGGCATAAAGTGATGGATTACCTCCTTTCTATCTTTCAGATATTATAATAGGATATTTTACGCCCATTTGAAGATGGTGAGGCTCTTGACCCATAGGCTCACGGAAAAACCAACAACTGTGGAAGGGAGGAGATTGTAGCTTTTGGACCCAAGACAGGTTGGGAGTACCTGATCTAAAATGAGGTGGATGTTAAACAGGGACTAGGAATAACATGATTTAGATGAATAACAGGATAGCCTTCTGATTTCCTGACACAGACACCTCCTCTCAGCAAAACTGTCCTCCCTCTGCACAAGCATTGGGTCATTGACTGATAGGAAAGCATGGAGATAACGAAGCAGAATTGATAAGTGAGATGGACATATACCATCAATAAAGAAATATGAACAGGTTAAATGATTAGGCAAAATGATAAATGGAAAATATGAGACTATGGAGTTTGCTGAGAACATTGAAGCCTATTGAATATTGAAAGGTCTAGATACGGTAGAAGTGGAGAGGACGTTTCCTGTGGTGGGAGAGTCTAGGAACAGGGAGTGCCACTTAAGAATACAAGGATGTCCTTTGGAACAGAGATGAGGAGGAATTTCTTTCACCATAGGGTGGAGAATCTGTGGAATTCATTGTCACAGACAGCTGTGGAGGCCAAGTTACAGTGTATATTTAATGTGGAGGTTGATAAGTTCTTGATTAGTAAGAACATCAAAGGTTACGGGGAGAAGACAGCAGAATGAGGTTGAGAGGGATAATAAATCAGAAATGATGGAATGGTGGAGAAAATGCAATGGACTGAGTGGCCTGATTCTTCTCCTATGTCTTATGGCCTTATGCATTAAAAAATATAAGCTGATATTTCGGATGAAGAGAAACTATAAAATGATGGATCATAAAGGAATACCGGCATGCTGGTTCATGAGAGTCAGAAAGTTCAAGTTCAAAGTTCAAAGGAAATTTATTTTCAAAGTACATATATGTCACCATATACAACCCTGGACTTTGCTTTCTTGCGGGCATATTCAATGAATCCAATAACCATAATAGAGTCGATGAAAGACCGCAACCAACAGGGCAGACAACCAGTGTGCAAAAGACAGCAAACTGTGGAAATATATGAAAAAAGGAAATAATAATAATAATAATAATAATAATAATAATAAATAATTAGAAAATAAATATCAAGAACATGATATGAAGAGTCCTTGAAAGAGAATTCATAGATTGTGAGAACAGTTCAGTGAAGCTGAGTGAAGTTCTCCGGTCTGGTTTAACAGCCTAATATTTGAGGGGTAATAACTGTTCCAGAACCTGTACCTTCTTCCTGATGGCAGCAGTGAGGAGAGAGCATGACCTGGGTGGTGGGGTTCCCTAATGATGGATGCTGTCCTCCTGCGACAACACTCTGTGTAGATGTGCTCAGAGGCAGGGAGAGCTTCACTCGTGATGGACAGGGCCGTTTCCACTACTTTTTTAGAATTGTCCATTCAATGTTTCGATACCAGGCTGTGATGCAGCCAGTCAATGTACTCTCCACTATACACCTACCGAAATACCGAAGCTTGTCAAAGTTTTAGATGTCATGCTGGATCTTCACTAACTTCCAAGGAAGTAGAGGGGGAGCAGTCCTGATGAAGGCTGTTGGCTCAAAACATTTCCACAGATTACTCTTTTCCATAGATGCTGAGTTCCTGTACCATTTTGTGTGTATTTTTAAGGAAACAGAGGTGCTGCTGAGCTCTCTTCATAATTGTACTTAGGTGCTGGGTCCAGAACAGGTCCTCTGAATTGAAGCTACTGAGGAATTTAAAGTTGCTGACCCTCTCCACCTCTGATCCTCTGACGAGGACTGGCTCATGGAATCTGTTTTCCTCCTTGTGACATCAATAATCAGCTCCTTGCTCTTGCTGACATTGAGTAAGAGGTTGCTATGGAACTACTCAACCATGTTTTCAATCTCCCTCCTATATGTTGATTCATCACCACCTTTGATTCAGCCTATGACAGTGGTGTCATCAGTAAATTTGAATATGGCATTGGAGCTGTGCTTAGCCTCACAGTCATAAATGTAAAGTGAGTAGAGCAGGGACCAAGCACACAGCCTTGTGGTGCACCTATGCTGATGGAGATTGTAGAGGAGAAGTCGCAAATCTGAATTAACTGGAGTCAACAAGTGAGAAAATCAAGGATCAAATTGCACAAGGGGACACATGCCAAACAATTAAGCTTTAGAAGAGGATTGGTACATTAAAGCAGGCAAGTCTTCTTGAGGTTACACAGCAGTCTGCTAAGTCCTTACTTGAAGTATTTTATGCAGTTTTGATCTCCGTATGTCGAAGCAAGGAGAATTTGGCCTTGGAAACAAGGCAGCCAAGGTTCAGTAGACTAATTCCTGGGATGAGAGCCTCTCATATGAAAGGAATTGAGGAAGATTAATTGATACATGTTGGTCTTTAGAAGAATCAGGTTTTATATCACTGATAATTGTCATGAAATGTGTTGTTTTGTGGCAGCAATAGAATGCAATACATAGTAAAAAAATCTATAAATTACAGGAAGAAATACATATATATTTAAAAATATAAATTAAATTAGTGCAAAAAGAGAGCAAGAAAAAGGAAAAATAGTGAGTTTGTAGAATGTCCATTGTCGATTCAGAGGGGAAGAAGCTGTTCCTGAAACATTGTGTACCTCCTCCTTGATGGCTCAGAGGCTCAAACATTTAAAAGGTTCAAAGAATTATTTTATTTTCAAAATATGTATGCAGAATCCAACTCTGAGATTTGTCTTCTCCAGATACTCATAAAATATAGAAAGCCATAGAGTTGCTGAAAGAAAGCCATCAATCTCCCCTTGCCTTCTAGTTGTAATTCCCCCGTATGAAATGAAAAAGAAACAAAACCTCACAAACCCCAAACCCCCTCAACCCTTCCCAACAAAAACTAACAGATCAAAGCACCAAACCCCAAATGCTCAGCTTGCCAATCGGCAACAAGAAAGAAAGGGCAAGAACACAAAAAAAAGACAGAACTGAAAGAAGCCAATATGAACTACAGTTTAACTCATAAATCACAAAATTTCAATAACATCTCTGAAAGCATCAGAACCAGTGGCTCCTCCGAGGGAAGCAACTCAAAATAATGTTTTCGAGAGGGCCTCTCTGAGATCTGCTCACTCTCCTCCACATTTGCCTCGATGTCTTAATCTTTGTCGATGCTTTAATCAGCGAGCATTGTAGTCAATCGTGGCCCCTCATCGCATCGCTGAGCTTCTCCTTGTAGCAGCTCATGCTCACATTCCTCTCCTGGAGTTTTCTCGAGGACAGTGCAGCGCTAGCTCACTCATTTGAATGACAGACAGTAAGTCACAGGCTCCAACAGTTTCTAAAACAGAAGTTAAGATGAAATGAATAAGAAGAAGACACTGAAATCATTGACTATCTGGAAGATGTTGCCCAAGCAACCTTTGTTCACTGGTGCCATCTTGATCAGGAGGTAGCAATAAGAAGAGAGCATGCCCTGGGCAATGGGGTCTTCAATGCTGGATGCAGCCTATGGTCGTAAGACCATAAGATATAGGAACAGAATTAGGTCATTCAGCCCATCAGGTCTGCTCTGCCATTTCATCATGGTTGCTCCATTTCCCTCTCAAGCCCACTCTTCTGCCTTCTCCCTATATCCTTTCATGCCCTGACTAATCAAGAGCATATCAACCATTGCCTTAAATATACCCAATAACTTGGCCTACAGAAATGATTCTGGCAATGAATTCCACATCTTCACCACCCTCTGGCTAAAGAAATTCTCCTCATCTCCATTCTAATTGGATGTTCCTCTATTCAGAAGCTGTGCCCTTTGGTCCTAGACTCCTCTACCATTGAACATCCTCTCCACAGTCACTCTATCAAGGTCTTTCAAGGTTCATTAGGATTCAATAAGATCCCCCTCTTTCTTCTAAATTCCAGAGAGTAAAGGCTCAGAGCCACCAATTGCTCCTCATATGATAATCCTTTCATTCCTGTAATCATAATCGTGAACCTCTTCTGATCCTTCTCCAATGTCAGCACATCCTTTCTTAAATAAGGGGTGCAAAACTGCTCACAATACTCCAAGTGAGGCATCACCAATGCCTTATAAGGCCTCAGCATTACATTCTTACTTTTGTATTCTAGTCCTCTTGAAAGGAATGCTAACATTAAATTTGACTTCCTCACCACCGACTCAACCTGAAAATTAGCCTTCAAGGAATCCTGCATGAGGATTCCCAGGCCCTTTGCACATTGGAATTTTGAATTTTCTGCATTTAGAAAATGGTCTAAGCTTTTATTCCTTCTACCAAAGTGCATGACTATACACTTTCCAACACTGCATTCCATCTGCCACTTCTTTGCCCATTCTCCTGATCTGCTTAAGTCCTGTAGCCTCTCTGCTCCCTTAACACTACCTGCCCCTCCACCTTTCTTTGTATTAGCAACAAACTTGGCCACAAATTCAACAATTCCATCATCCAAATCATTGACATTCAACGTAAAAAGAAGGGGCCCCTACACCGACCATTGTGGAACACCACTAGTCACCAGCAGCCAATCAGAATAGGCTCACTCTTAACCTGCTGCCAACCAGCCAATGCTCTATCCATGCCAGTATCTTTCCTCTAATACCATGGGCTCGTTTCTTGTTAAGCTGCCTCATGTGTCGCACCCAAGGCCTTCTGAAAATCCAAGTATACAACATTTAATGATTTTCTTTTATCTTTCCTGCTTGTTATTTTCTCAAAGAATTCCAACTAAGATTTTTCAGCTAAGATTTTAACTCAAATAAAGAATGTTGACTTTGGTCTATTTTATCATGAGACTCCAAATACCCTAAAACCATATCCATAACGATGGACTCCAACATCTTCTTAACCACTGAGGTCAGATTAACTGGCCTATAACTTCCTTTCTTCTGCCTCCTTCTTAGAGTGGTGTGACATTTGCAATGTTCCTGTCCTCCAAAACCATGCCAGAAACTATTGATCTTGTAGAATCATTACTAATGCCTCTACAATCTCTTTAGCCACCTCTTTCCGAAACTTGGGGTGTGATTCATCTGATCCAGGTGACTTATCTACCTTCAGACCTTTCAGTTTCTCAAGCACCTTCTCTCTAGTAATAGCAACTGCACTCCCTTCTGCCCCCAACACTCCCAAACTTCCAGCATACTACTAGTACCTTCCACACTGAAGACTGATGCAAGCTACTTATTCAGTTTGTCCACCATTCCATGTGCTTCATTAGTATCTCTCTAGCATCATTTTTCAGCTGTCCAATTTCTACTCTAAAATCTCTTTTACTCTTTATACGTCTTAAATTTTGTTTTAGCATCCTCTTTATTATTATTGAATATGTATGAAGTTTACCTTCATATTTAATCTCCCCCCCACCCCCCATGGCTTTTTAGTTGCCCTCTGTTGGTTTTTAAAAGTTTCCTAATCCTCTAATTTCCCACCATTTTTGCAATATCGACCTTCGTCTCTCTTTTACACTTTATATAGCTGAAAGATGAATGAGAAAAATTCATACTCTCTGGAAAGATTGAGGGGAGTAAACCTAGAGAAAGACCTCAGGTTATGTACATCAAAAGCATAGCCAGGTGGCTACACATCGAGGAAATGGAAGTCATTCAAAAAACGAAGGATAGATCTGTATGGAAAACCATGGTCACCAAAGTCCACATCGGATAGGGTACCTAGACAGACAGATATCTGAAAAAAGGTTGGTATCCTCTTTAATATATTGGCTGTTTACCTTCATATTCCATTTTTTCTTTCTTTATGACCCTTTTCATTGCCTTCTATTGATTTTTAATATGTCTCAATCCTCTAACTCCCCACTAATATTTTGTCTATTATATGCCCACTCTTTGGCTTTGAATTCTCGATAGCCACCGTTGTGTCACCCTGCCTTTACAATACTTCTTCTTCTTTAGGATTCATCTATCTGGCACCTTCCAAATTTCTCCTAGAAACTCCAGCCATTGCAGCTCTGCCATCCTCCTTGCGAGTGTTTCCTTCCAATCAACATTGACCAGTTTTTCTCTCATGCCTCTGTAATTCCCTTTGCTCCACTGTAACACTAACACATATGACTTTGGTTTCTCCTTCTCTAATTGCAGGGTGAATTCTATCATATTATGATCACTGTCTCCTAAGGATTCCATTACCTTAAGCTCCTTAATCAAATCCAGTTCATTACAGTAACACCCATTCCAGAATAACTGATCCTTCTAGTGGGCTCAACCACAAACTGCTCTGAAAAGCCACCTCATAGATATTTTACAAATACTTTCTCTTGGTCCTTGGGGTCACTATTGGGATTACTACTTTTCACATTGCTTGTCAAATATTTAGATATTGGAATTGATGGTTTTGTGGCAATGTTTGCAGATGATACAAAGGTAGGTGGAGGTGTAGGTAGTGCTGAGGAAGCAATGCGATTGCAGCAGGACCTAGACACATTGGAAGAATGGGCAAAAAATGGCAGCTGAAATAGAGTGTTGGGAAATGTATGATAATGCAGCTTGGTAAAAGGAACAATAGCACAGACTATCATCTAAATGGGAGAAGATTCAAACATCAGAGGTACAGAGGGATTTGGAGGTCCTTCTGTAAGACTCCCAGAAGGTTAATTTACAGGTTGAGTCTGTGGTAAAGAAGGTAAATGCAATGTTTGCATTTATTTCGCAGTGAGTAGAATATAAAAGCAAGGAGATAATGCTGAGGCTTTATAAGACACTCGTCAGGCTGCACTTGGAGTATTGTCACATCAGAAAGGATGTGTTGTCATTGGAGAGAGTCCAGAGGAGTTTCACGAGGATGATTCTGGGAGTGAAGTGGTTAATATATGAGAAGCATTTGGCTGCTTTGGGCCTGTACTCACTGGAATTTAGAAGAATGCAGGGGGGACCTCATTGAAATGTACCGAATGTTGAAAGGACTAGAAAGGGTGGATGTGGAAAGGGTGTTTCCTATGGTGGGGATATCCAGAACTAGAGCACATAACTTTAAAATTAAGGGGCTACCTTTTAGAGCAGAGGTAAGAAGGATTTTCTTTCAGCAGAGAGTAGTGAATCTTTTTCCTGATGGGTCAGGCCATCAATGGAGATGGTGAGAAGGCAGGTGTATGGAGTTGAGCGTGATCCAGGAGCGGCCATGATGGAATGGTGGAATAGGCTCCCATGTCTTATGGTCTTCTGGTTTCCGACCTGATTTTCCCAATCTACTTGCAAATTGAAATTCTTCCGTGATGGTTATAACATTGTGTTTTTGAATGCCTTTTCTGCCTCCCATTGTAATTTGTAATCCACATCCTGGCTACTGTTTAGAAGCCCATATATAACTCACATCAGGGTCATTTTACCCTTGCAGTTCCTTAACTCTATCCACTATCATTCTACATCTTCTAATGCTATGTCACCTCTTTCTAAGGATTTGATTTAATTTTTTTACCAACAGAGACACCCCACTCCCTATGCCTTACCTGCCCCCTGCCTGTCCTTTTAATACAATGTGTATCCTTGGATGTTAAGCTCCCAATTATGATCTTCTTTCAGCCACGATTCAGTGATGCCAAAAACATCATACCTGCCAATCTCTAACTGCGCTACTAGATCATCTACTTTATTCCGTAGACTGCGAGCAGAGTAGAGTGCCGATTTCTGATTGCATCGTCTCTGATCTGGGCCGACAATTACGTGTCGGCGGCACCTAATTAATTGGTATGCTTATTTCGGCTTTTTTCTTAAAGATGTGCTGTGTGCCTCCCGGCTACCTTTGCATTCTCCGCGAATCGGTATCTGTCCGTGGCCTGGGGGTTGGGGTGGTGGGACACTGGGTTGTCATCTCGTCGCCTGTTTCCATTAGAGCAGGCAGCTCATCTTCTTCTATCTCTGCCCGCCTCGATGTCGAAGGTCGAGGTTCATCGTCTGCTGTGGCTGATGTGGAAGTCTTGCTTGACTGCTGAGCCTCGCGCATTTTTCTATCACACAGTTCTTTAATAAAGGGAGAAAGAAACCAGAGGACATAGGTTAAGGGTGAGGGGGGAACAGTTTAAAGGGAACATTAGCGGGGGCTTCTTCACACAGAGAGTGGTGGGAGTATGGAATGAGCTGCCAGACGAGGTGGTAAATGTGGGTTCTTTTTTAACATTTAAGAATAAATTGGACAGGTACATGGATGGGAGGTGTATGGAGGGATATGGTCCGTGTGCAGGTCAGTGGGACTAGGCAGAAAATGGTTCGGCACAGCCAAGAGGGGCCAAAAGGCCTGTTTCTGTGCTGTAGTTTCTATGGCTTCTAATAAGGACTCAAATCATCTTGCAAATATTTCCTAAACTGACATACCCTTTCAAAATTAAAGTCGTACTTTATCATTACTCATTCGGTTTCAATTGTTATCCTTTCTTCTTCCAATTGCATCAGCTCTTCATCTGTCAGTTCTTGGTGATGGGATGCCAAAACCTCTTCAACATCACGTTCGTAAGCTTCCACAAGCCAAACTCACGTTGTCCTTACCTCGTTCACCACGATCAAAATGCTTAATTATGTCTAGTTTTACCGTAAGTGTAGCACCCTTACGAGCTCTTTCAGGCTTTTCCGATACCATAGAACTCATCTTGCAAACGGCTGCTCACAGGCACATGTTAAAGCAAAGCAGTTCCGAATCCGGGGGAGAGCGGCTGCTTGGGGTGCGCCGCCTTTTATCGCGCGCTGATTTTTTATCACACGCTGAATTTTTTTTTCGTAACAGTGAAAACACCTTCTGAAAGCGAAAACAGGGTACTAATGTAAGTCTTTCGTAACAGTGAGGTTTCGTAAAGCGAACGTTCGAAAAGCGGGAGACACCTGGTAATAAGAAAATAAATCCATAAGATAGCTTATCTGCATACAGTAGATTGATTGTATGTCCATAAAGTGACACTAGGCACAGGAGTGTCTGTGCATAAGGTGGCTGACAGGAAGTGATAAAGTTGTGGATGGTGGGGAGGGAGGAACAGTTGTACATTCTGACTATCTGAGGTCTGGTTGATTAGGAAGTCCAACACAATTAGAACAAATAAAACCAAGTCCATTGTAATGCAAGGTGCAATATGTCCAAGTTCTGAAAACCTAGTATCAATCTTCCACCTATGGACTTCAAAAATCCAGTAGACAGCTCAGCATCACTTTTTCATAGGCACTTAATAAATGGTGGCCTTTCCAGTGAAGCTCACATCCCATAGAAACATAAAAAGTGAAAACATTACTTACCTTGAGTACCATGGCCATCTGTCTAACATTAAACTTTAACTATTTGCCACTATATGATAAATTACATGGACTCATTACTAAATCTACTATGTAAACCAATGGCTGATTCCTTTGTTGTCATCCCTGGAGAAACTGGACATGCTTGGACCTATACACAATCTTATAGAGAAAATACAGACTGTATTCTTGAAAGCTGAACCATAACTGAACTGTGCTATAATGTTTGCACAGAATCAAACATTGCAACCATTCAGTCCATCAATCTCATCCAGCCATAGACCTATACAATTAGTAAAAAAGTATACTAAATTAATCTATTTATACTAAATAAATAGTTTCACTCTCCCGCTCACTCCTATAGCTTTTCTTTTGAAGACTGAGAGGGAAAACAGATCAGCTATGATGTAATAGTAGTGAGAGAATTGATGGGCTGAATGGCCTAATTTTGCTCCAGTGTCTTCTGGTGGTATTGTCTTGCTGTTGAATTGTGTTTTGCAGAAACATAATCAGACCACAATTCACCATGTTAAATTCATTCTATCTGCCTTTCAGATTTTCTTTTGCCATATGTTTTAAATTGGTGTCCACTGGTATCATCCTTCCTCTTTACAAAAAAAACCTCAACAGTTTTGAACCACTTTATCAAATCACCTCCTCATCTTCTTTGTTCTAAGAAGAACCATCCCAACTTCTGTTCCCCACATTACTGAGGAGTCCCAACCATCAGCCCAATTTAGTAAATTTCCACTGCATTCCCTCCAAGGCTTGGCATCATTTATTAAAGTTTGGTGTTGAGAATTAAACACAAGCCTGCAGCTAAAGCATAATGTATGATGTGTAAAGATTTATCGTAGCTTTCTCGCTTTTGTTCTCTGTGTCTTTATAACTTAAGCCAAGGATTAGATTTCCTCTTTCACAGGCATAACATTTCAAAGGCTTGTGTGTGTAACTCTCTCCATTTCTTTTAAAACTCGACCACTTGGGTGGCATGCACTGCCCAGATCTGTGTCACACAAACCATGTTCCATCTAATTTGTTTTACAGCTGAGCAGACTAACCATTGCTCCGAGCAGGAAATTTTCACTTGTCCTGAAAACTGTGGCACTTCAAATGTTTTTTTTTTGTAATGTGCATACTACAATATTTAGAAAGAAAATTGAAAAATCTCATATTTTTGATGTTATTTATTAATTGAAGGGTATAATGAAATAGAGTACAAAGAAAATCCTTGTACATTTTTTCTCGTCTGTCTTTATTCCATCTGCCTGGCAACAAAGGCTACATGCGCTGGAGTATTTCAGTTTGTGCTTGGCTGTACACTCACACAGGTTAGTGGGAACAGCAATGACAGACCTTCCAGCTAGCAAATAACTATCCTTTATCATTACAGTTTGTGCACTATTCCGCTGGTGGTGTAGAATTGGACAGTCTGCAGCTCAGTCAAGACATTTAGATAACACAGCATGTTTAGACACACCTGTAATGGGGAAAAGTATGAAACTTGCTTCAAATTAAAACTTAGTGCTGATGGCTGTACCCTGCAGTTTAACACATAACATTTTAAACATGACTTGCTCACATACAAAAGGCAAGCAAGCCTTTTTCGTTGGCACCCATTTACCACAATGAGCCTCTATTCTCTCCACCATACTAGGTTAGAGGATGTGCTGTCGACAAAATTCACTGCAGGTACTCACCAAGTCTATGTAAACAACACTTCCCTGTTTCACTGATGCAGAGGGTTGTAGGCACAGCCAGCTACATCACAGGCACTACCCTCTGCACCACTGGGGACATCTTCAAATGGCAGTGACTCAGGAAGGCAGGATCTATCATTTATCACGATTTAAGTACCCCCCTCAGCCGCGACATGCTTCCTTCTCATTACTACCATTAGGGACGAGTTATGGAAGTGTGAAGGCCTACACTCAATGTTTTAGGAACAGCTTTTACCCCTCTTCCATCAGATTTCTGAATGGTCCATGAACCCATGAACACTATTCTATTTTTACATTATTTATTATTATTGTAACTTACAGTAATTTTATGGTGGCACAGTAGTGTAGGGGTTGGCACAATCACTTTACCGTGCCAGCCGTCACCGATTGGGGTTCAATTCCTGCCATTGTGTGGAGGAAGTTTGCATTTTCTCCCTGTGACCATATGGGTTTTCCCCAGTGGCTCCAGTTTCCTCCCATATTCCAAAGACCTATGGGTTAATAAGGTTTAGCAAGTTGTGGGCATGCTATGCTGATGCTCAGGCACTTGTGGTTACCTCCAGCACAATCCTCACTGATCAGATGTGACACAAATGCTGCAATTCACTGAATGTTTCAGCATACTTCATTATATTTTATTTATTTGTACTTATTTAGTGATACAGCTCAGAACAGCCCCTTCTGGCCCCTCGAGCTATGATGCCCCAACAAGCCCTGATAACCCTAACCTAATCATGGGACATTTTCAAAAATAATGAAATGAACAGTTTCTAAATTTAAAAAAAATTCACAATAATGAGCAGTAAGCAGTAAAAACCTAAATCAAACCAATATTTAGTGTGGATGCCCTTTGCCTTTAAAACTGCATCAATTCCCTCTGATGCACTGTTGTGCAGTTTTATAAGAAAATTGTCTGGTAGATTGTTTCAAGCATCTTGCAGAACTTGCCATAGTTCTTCTGCAGACTTTGGCTGTCTCACTTGTTTCTGTCTCTCCAGGTAATTCCAGACAGCTTTGGTGATGTTGAGATCAGATCAGTACCACCTGAAAACATACAAAAAAATCTCGTCTCCCGAGGACTTTTGCACATTACTGTTGATAGATTCAAGGTGTTGGAGAACTTAAGCCACAGAATGGTAGCGAATAAGCAAATGTTTACATTTACTGATTGAATTGTCTCTGCTCTTCTGCAACCAACCCATAATGTGGAAGATTAGCTAGAAGATCTAAATCCTGGCCTTTACCAGTGCTAGACAGTAATTAGTGTGCTTGTATAAATGTGCTTTAAAGGGAAAAATCTAGACATAGTTGATAGGCGTTACTGTTATTTTGCTGGTCCTGATAAGGTGATTTGGTTCTAAGCCTGTTTAGTCTTGCTGATGTCTGTGTGGAAGATGAATAAAATCTGCATTATTGTTAATTGACCAGTTACAGGGAGATATAAATTAGTTCAATACACCTTCCATTATGTGACCCTTTCTCAAGTTGTTCTTTGACCGCTGGTACAGGTAGTTTTCAGTTTAACAAAACTTTAATATTACTGAAATGAAAACAATAGTGCTAGCAATTTCTTACAAACTCTCGAGAGGAAAGTTTGTAACACGAGGGGGAGGTGAATATTTTCCAATGACTCCTGTGGATTTTGTCAGTTTTTCCAAGAGGACTACCCACCCACGTGGAGGTATGCAAAATGATGAGGGTCAGAGACAGGATAAACGCAAGCAGGCTTTTCCACTGAAGCTGAGTGAGACTACAACTAGAGGTCATGGGTTAAGGGTATAAGATGAAATGATTGAGGGGAACATGTGGAAACTTCTTTACACAGAGGGTGGTGAGAATGTGGAATGAGCAGCCAGCGCAACTGGTGAATGTGATTTTGATTTTGATGTTTAAGAGAAATTTGGATAGGTCCAGGGATGGGAAGGGTATGGAGGGCTATTCTCCAGGTGCAGATTGATGGGAGTCAGCAGGTTAAGTGGCTTAGCATGGACTAGATGGGCCAAATGGCCTGTTGCTATATTGTGGTTTTCTATGACAACAACCTTGTGGTTTGGAGGCTTGTGTGCCTCAATGACCCAGTGAGCTATGTTGGCAAGAGTCAGGACTTTATGCTTTGGTTCCTGGTAGGGTCACCCATGCCAAAACAGCCAGACTAATTTGGTCCACTGATTGTCCAGATTTGGGGATTCAGCTCAGGGTTAACAATCATGACTGGCAAAACAAAGTTGTTATGGAAACAGCAATGAAAAAATCTTCTACTTCTGAACGTGACGGTATTACTGAATCTTCACCCAGGACTTGCATGACCAGCAGGAGTGAAAATTGAGCAGAAGCTACTGACATGATGAAGGAGTTTCTGAACAGCCAGAGACGGCTTCTAATGCAATACAGGCTCTTTCCTTTAGAACCTAGTGAGCTAAACACTGTTGTTACTAATTGATACCTCAGACCGGAATACGTTTTTGAAATGAACCAATCAAAATCAATGATAAATGTGCATGGAAGTCTATTTGCTAACTTCAAGGATTTCCCACTTAACATAGATTAAAACAGAAGGAGTAGGAGACTCAACCTGTCAGGCAGCATCTGCAGAAAAAGCAACAGACTTAACATGTTTCTCAATGATCATGCATGTAACAAATAATAATAATCTATATCTTAACTATTATAAAGCTAATCTTTGTTTATAATCTTTATATTTTTTATGTCTTACATAAAACCACAAATGAATAAATTTTATAAACACACGATGCAGACGCAGGAAATCCAGAGGAACACATACAAGGTGCTGGAAGACCTCAGCAGGTCAGGCAGGATCTATGGAAAAGAATGAAGTCCCATTGAGAGGTCTCCATCCAAAACATTGACTCTTTATTCCTTTCCTTTGGGTGGCAGGGTGGAGATACATCTCTACCAAAGGAGGTGTAAAGTGTGTCTTCTCTCCGCTAGCCTGCAGGCCACCCTTGGGCACGATGTAGTACCTACTTAGACCCCCAATCAGGGTCATGTGAAGCTGTGGGAGCAGGTGGTGGATGGTCGTATGAGCACTTGGGCCAAATCATGTCCTGGTTACGTGACCATTGACACCAGGCAGACAACCTCTGAAGAGCACTGATAATGGCTAGGGTCACCCATCATGTAAAGACACTACCCAGAAGAAGGCAATGGCAAACCACTAACCAAGAACAATCATAGTCATGAAAAGACCATGATCACCCACGTCATCAACACGGCACATAATGAACAAGTGAACAATTCCTCTCCGTAGATGCTGCCTGAGCTGCTGAGTTCCTTCAGGAATTGTAATTGGTGTGTGTCAGTGATAATGAACGTGATTCTGATTCTTTGACTTTAGGGCAGCAAGGTGCAAGCTCATGGTGTCATAGAGCAATTTAGCACGGCTAGAAGGCCCTTCACCCAACCAGTCCACGCCGGCCTCCTTCTCAGAAGCAATTAGGGAAGGGCTAGGCCAGCTATGCTGGTATACTGAATAATGAAAGAAAGAGACCTGTTCTCTCCACTTCCCCCACAGCACCTCTTTCCTTAGGCTAGGCTGCTGTAGCACTTCTCAGTGAAAACAGCCAACCCTTTCAGGGGGTGAAATTTAATACAGCTTATTCCTTCTCATTTACCTGGCACGGTGCCTGGTTTAGAAGTTACTGCCATACCTTCAGCAAACAGAATTCTGTCTGCGGTTTGGAAAGTCTCTTCTTTCTTTTTGGGGAGTTGCTTGGCAGGCTGGAGCTGTTTTCCAGTCTGTGCAAGACAAAAGCAGTTACTGTAAGTGGATGTGTCTGTGTGAAAAAGGCTTGCATGTGTGGCTTTATAGATTAACTGCAACCTGGGTTAGGTAACTCGCAAAGAATGTCACCACTCAAATATTCAATGTGCCACATACAGAACTCAAGCTGGAAAAGAGCCAGGAACTCAAGCCCTTTTTGACAAGGATTATAAAGGGTGAATTTTATTTTGTTAGTGCGAGGTAAAACAGCAATTTGAGTGGCACAGCAATGCAGCTGGTAGAATTGTTGCTCCACAGTTCCAGTGAGAACTTTAAATTCCCTGGTGCTAACATATTAGAGCATCTGTCCTGGGACCAGCACATACAGCAAGTGTCATCACAAAGGAGGCACGGCAGCACCTCTACTCTCTTAGAAGTTTGCGTTTGGCATGTCATCAAAAAACTTTGACAAACCTCTATAGATCCACAATGGAGAGCTTCCAATCTGGTTGCAGCATGGCCTGGTATGGAAACACCAATATCCAGGAACAGAAAAGGCCACAAATGTTGGTGGACACAGCCCAGTCCATCAAAGGCGAAGCCCTACCCACCATTGAATCGACCCAACATTTACATGCAGTGTTGCCGCAAGAAAGCAGCATTCACCATCAAGGACTCCTATCATCCAAATCATGCTCTATTCTTGCTACTACGATCAGGCAGGAGGGCAAAGGCCGTAGGCCCTACATCACCGGGTTCAGGATCAACCCAACAACCGTCAGGTTCCTGATCTGGCATGGATAATTTCAATCATCACTACTCTGAACTCACAGACTCACCTTCAAGGAATCTTTACAACTCATCTTCTCAGAATTATTTTTTTCTTTGCAGAGTATCTTCTTTTGCACATTGGTTGTTTGTCAGCTTTTATTTGTTTACATATATATTCCGTTTGTTGTGTACATTATTTTTTTCCCTGTGAATGCCAGCAAGAAAATGAATCTCAAGGTAGTATATGGTAACATATACATACTTTGATAATGCATTTACTTAGAACTTTGAACTTTTTGACCCAGGTTCAAACTTGACTTCCATTTCTATCTGTGTGGAGTTTGCAATTCTCTCCGTGAAACTAGTGGGCATAGATTTAAAGTGAGGAGGAAAAGTTTTAAAAGAGAAATCTTCTTCATGTTCAATATATGGAACAGGCTGCCAGAGCAAGTGGTTGAGGCAAGTATATTAACAGCATTTAAAAGACATTTGGACAGGAAAGGTTATGTGGGCAAATGGGAGTAGGTGGGGATCCTGGTTAACATTGATGAGATAGGCTGAAGTCCCAGTTTTCCCCAGCTGCTCCGAGTTTCTCCCACATCTCAAAGGTGTGCAAGTTGAGAGGTTAAATGCACAGTGTGTGGGTGAGGAGTAGAATTGGGGGGGGGGGCAATTTGATGGAAATGTGAAAAGAGTAGTTAACAGAGAAAATCAGAATCAGCTTTAATATTACTGACACATGGCATGAAATCTGTTGTCTCGCAGCAGCAGTACGGAGCAATACATAAAGTAATTATAAATTGCAATAAAAATATGCATTCCGTGGCCAATTTATGACATTAACTCCTGTACCTAATAAAGTGGCAGAGCTTTGACATCAGAGTTTGAAAGGAGGTGATTTCACTCAGGTCCGCTGCCTAGTAGGAAAATGGAGCAGTGGCTTGCGGCAGTGTAATACAGCTTTGACCAGCGGCTAGCCCGTGTTTGAGATTGATTGGCAAGAGCAAGTTAAAGAAAGGCAGGGGTAAGCACAGCAGCCATCATTGCAGAATTTGTTAGGGGAACAGACAGGAGGTTCTGCAAGCGAGAACGAGATTCCCGGATGATATGTTGCTTCCCAGGTGCCAGGGCCAGGAACATCTTGCATTGAGTCCTCAGCATTCTTAAGTTGGAGGTTAAACAGCACAGAGGTTGTGGTCCATTTAGGTACCAATGACAAGGGTAGGATGAGTGATGAGCTTCTGCAGAGAGAGTTCAGGGAGTTAGGTGCTGTGTTAAAGGGCAGAACCTTCAGAATGGTGACCTCAGGATTGCTACCCGTGCCATATGTGAGTGAGGCCTGAACACAGAAGATTATACAGTTTAATATGTGGCTAAGGAGTTGGTGTAGGAGAGAGGGCATAAGATCTTTGGATCATTCAGCTCTCTTCCAGGGAATGTGGGACCTGTACAGAAGGGATGGTTTGTATTTGAACTGGAGGGGAATTAATATCCTAGCGGGAAGGTTTGTTAATGCTGCACAGTGGGGTTTAAACTGGAGTTGCTGGGGGATGGGAATCAGAGTGCCAGAGTAGTTAGTGGAGAGGTTGTGGAGGCAGATGTTGGTAAGACCTCAGACAAAATCAGGAATAAAAAGGCCGAACATGGTGCGACTAGTACCCTGAGCTGTGTATATTTCATAGGAAAGATGGATTAGCTCAGGACGTGGATCAATACCTGGAATTATGATGTTGTAACCATTAGTGAGGCTTAGTTGCAGGAGGGGCAGGACTGACAGCTCAATATTCCGGGTTCCTCTGTTTTACACCTGACAGAACAGGAGGGGTGGCACGACTAGTCAGAGAAAATGTCACAGCAGTGCTCCATCAGGACAGACTGGAGACCTCAACTACTCAGGCATTATGGGTGTAATTTAGAAATAAGAAAGGTATGACCACATCTATGGGGCTATATTACAGACAAACCAACTGTCCTAGGGATTCAGAGGAACAAGTTGGTAAAGAGATCGCAGACTGTTGCAAGAAACATAAGGTTGTTATAGTAAGTGATTTTAACTTTCCACATACTGACTGGGAATCCCATACTGTAAAAGGACTAGATGGGACAGAGTTTGTCCGATGTGTTCAGGAAAGTTCCCTTGTCAGTATGTCGAAGTCCCAATGACAGAGTGTGCAATACTGGATCTGTTAATAGGGAATGAGACAGGGCAGGTGACAGATGTTTGTGCAGGGGAACACTTTGCATCCATGCCATTAGTTTTAAAGTAAATATGCAAAAAAGATAGGTTAATTCTGATGGTATCAGAAATGATCTAGCAAGTGTGGATTGGGACAGCCTGTCTTTTGGCAAAGGTGTACTTGGAAAGTGGAAGACTTTCAAAGACGAAATTTTGAGAGTACAAAGCTTAACTGTGGCTATCAGAAAAAAAAGGTAAAGGTAACAAGTGTAGGAAATCTTGGTTTTCAAGAGATGTGGAGGCCCTGGTGAAGAGAAAACAAGAGGTGCGTAGCAGGAACAAATGAGGTGCTTATGGAGTACAAGAAATGCAAGGGAACACATAAGAAAGAAATCAGAAAAATTAAAAGGAGGCATGAAGTTGCTCTAGCAGACAAGGTGAAGGAGAACCTTAACGGATTCTACAGATATTTTAGGATGTAAAGGATTCCATTGGACAAAATTAGTACTCTGGAAGATCAGAACAGTAATCCATGTGTGGAGCCAAACAGATGGGGAGATCTTAAATAATTTTTTTTTGTATCTGTATTTTCTCAGGGGATGGACACAGAGTCTATAGAAGTGATCAAAGTGGCATCAACTACATGGACCCTGATTACTGAGGAGGAGGTGTTTGCTACCCTGAGGCAGAGAAAGGTTGTTTTGAGGAAGTTACCAGGAAACTGGACAATGGCAAGGCAGTGGATATTGTCTGCATGGAGTTTGGCAAGGCATTTGACAAGTTTCCACATGGGAGGCTGGTCAAGAAGGTACAGTCATTTGGTATTCAGGATGAGGGAGTAAATTGGATTAGACATTGGCTTTGTGGGAGAAGCCAGTAGAGAGTTGCCTCTCTGATTCAGGCCTGTGACCAGTGATGTGCCACAGGGATCGGTGCTGGTTTCCTTGTTGTTTGTTATCTATATCAATGATCTGGATAATAATGCGGTTAACTGGATCAGCCAATTTGCGGATGACACCAAGATTGGAGGTGTCGTGGACAGTGAGGAAGGCTATCATGGTTTGCAAAGGGATCTGCATCAGCTGGAAAAATAGGATGAAAAATGGCGGATGAAATTTAATACAGACAAGTGTGAGGTTTTGCGATTGGGTAGGACCAACCAGAGTAGGTCTTACACAGTGAATGTCAGAGCACTGAGGAGTGTGGCAGAACAAAGGGATCTGGGAATACAGGTACATAATTCATTGAAAGTGATGTCACATGTAGAAAGGATCATAAAGAAAGCTTTTGGTACTTTGGCTTTCATATTATTGTCACGAGTACTGAGGTACCGTGAAAGTCTTTATTTTTCATGCCATCCTTACAAATAATTTCATTGCGACTGTGCATTGAGTTAGTACAAGGGAAAACAATCATTGAATGTGGGATCATGTGTTATGGTTACAAGGAAAGTGCAGTGTAGGCAGATAATGATGTGCAAATTCATGTCAAAGTAGATCACGAGGTGAAGATTCCGTCTTATTGAACTAGGGGACCGTTCAATAGTCTATAACAGTGGGTAGAATCTATCCTTGCACCCGCTGTGCATGCTTTTAGGCTTTTGTATCTTCTGCCCAGTGGGATGCAGGAGATGAGGGAAAGTCCGGGGTGGGTTGGGTCTTTGATTATGATGTCCCCTTTATTGAGGTAGTGGGAAGTACAGACAGAGTCAAGGACTGAGAGGCTGGTTTCCGAGTGAAGTACCAAGTCCTGTCTACAACTTCCTGCAACTTCTTAGAGGAAAACGATAAAAAGCGGAGAAAATGGCCTCACGGTCATGTTGGGCCACATAACCTCCTCCTGCAGAGTGAAATTCCACAGTTCCCTCATCCCAGGATCTGGAGTAGAACACAGAATCCAATGAGCTTCTTCACCACTTATTTAGATCAAATCTTCTAAGTTAACCTTTATCATATTCCTTGAATTTGTGTAACACTCAAATTCCAGTGGCAAATTCACCCCAAGAATTCCCAAGATTTGAAACCCACTCTGTGAAGTGAAATCTCATCAACACGGTTCAACATGAATGGCCTCTGACCACTGGGTACGTTTTGTTTCGGTCCACTCCTTTGAAGTGATTTGGATCTCCTACCGTGCCCAGAGGTACTAGGGTAAAAAAAACTTGTAAACAGTTGGTTACAGCCTTGATTACTTGATCAGTTAATTCTGTGCTGTGTCTAGCACCCCATCCTGCATTTATATGTTCTCATGCAGCCACCCTTGTAATCTTCACTGAACATGGAACAGTATAGCACAGTACAAGCCCTTATGCCCATGATGCTGTGCTGACCTTTTACCCTGCTTCTAAATCAATCTACTCCTTCCCTCCTATATAGCCCATAACCTTCCATTTCCATTTTCTTTCATACAGGTGCCCATCTAAGAGTCTCAAATATCTTTAACATATCAGCCTCTGCCACTCCCCCCCACAGGGTTTCCTGGTCCTCAGTAGATGCAGGCTATGTCTCCTCCTCTCCACCCAATCCAGTGCATTATTCAACAACACTGAAGATTGTTCCCTCCAACATAGAACTTAGCGCATAACAGCACAGTACAGCCCCCTCAGCTCATGATGTTGTGCTGGCCTTTTAACCAACTCTAAGATCAATCGAACCCTTCCCTCCAAGTTTTCTTCCCCCCCCCCGTACCTATCTAAGAGTCTTGTGCATTTCTTGGCTCAGTTGTGTCTTTTGTGCTGTCCTCCTGCTGAAAGGAACCAAAAAAAAACCTTCTGCTTCCAAGGCTTGATTGGTTTGGGATGCTTGGGGCAATTTCATTCTCTATTGTGATTACAGTAAATTAAGTTTCTGTTGCCACATGTACACAGATGGCAGGGAATCAACTCCTATCTTCCTGAGACTCCCTATGCCGCTCCTTATGGTTCAATGCCTGTTTTCCCTTTTCCAAATCTTGGAAATGCCCCTATCCATGCACCCATCCACTGATGCTACAATTTTCACTGTCCTGATATTTGCATTTACATAGCACTGCAGCATGTCAAAGTATCCTCATCCGTTTCATTCAGTGAATTAGTCTTTGCAGACTGATAAACCGTTGTTATGTAAGCAATGACTATCTTTTCTAATTTGATGATAATCTCCCTTTACTATTTCATGCTTTTCCACTATCTTCATCAACAAGGTTTTAACGTGGTTAAACAGGTTGAAGAAGAGATTCCTTAAATCAAGATACCAGATCAGAAAGTGTAGCAAATCTTTATGTAGCCATCAAATAGTCTGTAATGTCGACATCAGTGTTACTCCAGTTGCGCTGTTCTGATGTTCACAGGATGGGTTTCCTGGAACCATTGAAAGTGATGAGTCTATTCAGCCCATCACATCCATGCCAGCTGAACAAAAAGAGCTGTTGTACAATTACACTCAGTAGCCACTTTATTAGGTACAAGAGTGGAACCTGGTGTGGTCTTCAGCTGCTGTAGCCCATCTACTTCAAGGTTAAATGTGTTGGGCATTCGGAGATGCTCTTCTGCACACCACTGTTGGAGCACATGGTTATTTGAATTAGTGTTGTCTTCCCGTCTACTTGAACCAGTCTGGCCATTCCTTTCTGATCTCTCTCATTAACAAGCTGTTTCTGTCCACAGAACTGCCCCTCACTGGATATTATTTTGTTTTTCACACTATTTTCTACAAACTCTAAATTCTAGCAAGTCTTGACCCAGAGCCATTAAACATTCCTTGTATGATAACCCTTTCATTCCTGGAATCATCCTTGTGAACCATCTCTGGATCCTCCCCAATGCCAACGCGTCTCTTCTTAGATGAGGAGCCCAAAACTGTTCACAATACTTAAGGTGAGGCCTCTCCAGTCTTAGCATGACATCTCTGCTCTTGTATTCTAGACCTGTTGAAATGAATGCTAGCATTGCATTTGCCTTCCTCACCACTGACTTGACCTACAAGTTAACCTTTAGAGTGTTCTGCACAAGGACTTCCAAGTCCCTTGGCATCTCAGATTTTTGAATTTTCTCACCACCTAGAAAACTGTCTGCACATTTATTTCTACTACCAAAGTGCATGACCATGCATTTTCCAACACTGCATTTCATTTGGGACACCGTTGTCCATTCTCCTAATCTGTCTAAGTCCTTCTGTAGCCTTCCTGTTTCCTCAACACTACCTGCCCCTTCACCAATCTTCGTATCATCTGCAAACTTGGCAACAAAACCATCCATTCCATTATCTATGTTATTGATAACAGAATAAAGAGAGGTGGAACACCACCAGTCACTGCGGCCAAACAGAAAAGGATCCTTTTATTCCCACTAGCTGCCTCCTACCAATCAGCCAATGCTCTAAACATGCCAGTAACTTTTCTGCAATACCATGGGTTCTTAACTTGGTAAGCAGCCTCACATCAAAGGCCTTCTGAAAGTCCAAATATACAACATCCACTGCATCCCCTTTATCTATCCAACTTGTAATCGTCTCGAAGAATTCCAACAGGTTCGTCAGGCAAGATTTTCCCTTAAGGAAACCATGCTGACTTTGTCCTATCTTGTTCTGTGTCACCAAGTAATCTATAGACTCATCCTTAACAATTGACTCCAACTTCTTCCCAACCACTGAGGTCAGGCTAACTGGTCTATAATTTCCTTTCTGCTGCCTTCCTCCTTTCATAATGAGTGGAGTGATATTTGTAATTTTCCAGTCCTCCGGCACCATGCCAGTGTCCAATAATTTTTGAAAGATCATCTTTAAAGCCTTTACAATCTCCACTGCAACCTCTTTCAGAACCCTAGGGTGCAGTTCATCTGTACCCTCGTACCCTTGGGTCTTTCAGCTTTTTGAGCACCTTCTCCCTTGTAGTAGTAACTGCACTCACTTCTCTTCCCTCACACCCTTTAACATCTGGCACACTGCTAGTGTCTTTCACACTGAAGACTGATGCAAAATACTCATTTAGTTCATCTGCCATCTCCTTGTCCTCTGTTATATTTCTCTGGCCTCATTTTCAGTGGTCCTATATCCACTCTCATCTCTCTTTTGAGCCAAAACTGGACAGTCCTACTCTCACCACTGGCCTACTCTCAACAATGACTGCCACGCTTGACCCTTCTGTACTTTTAAACAAATGTCACCAACCTGCAAGAAACCTTGACGCTGTGGCCTGCTCCTGCCACTGATTAGGCTGTTGTTATCTCCCACATAACATTACTAACCTGGTGTCTGGGCTTGTATCTCCCACATAACATCACTAACCTGGTGTCTGGGCTTGTATCTCCCACATAACATCACTAACCTGGTATCCGGGCCAGTATCTCCCACATAACATCACTAACCTGGTGTCTGGGCTTGTATCTCCCACATAACATCACTAAACTGGTGTCCGGGCCAGTATCTCCCACATATCATCACTAACCTGGTGTCCGGGCCAGTATCTCCAACATATCATCACTAACCTGGTATCCGGGCCGGTATCTCCCACATAACATCACTAATCTGGTGTCTGGGCTGGTATCTTCCACATAACATCACTAACCTGGTATCCGGGCTAGTCTCTCTCACATAACATCGTTAAACTGGTGTCCGGGCCAGTATCTCCCACATAACATCACTAACCTGGTGTCTGGGTTTGTATCTCCCACATAACATCACTAACCTGGTGTCTGGGCTTGTATCTCCCACATAACATCACTAACCTGGTATCCGGGCCAGTATCTCCCACATAACACCGCTAAACTGGTGTCCGGGCCAGTATCTCCCACATAACATCATCAAAAACTCAGAAATTTATGCTACTTTAAAAAAGCTTTAATGAGGTACAGTTGTATGTCTATCCTCCATTAGGAAGATGCTTAGGATCATTGCTTTCACTTCTGTAGATTCTAAGCTGACTGAAGCATCCTTTGCTATATCAGAAAGGAGGACTGGATGAGGAAGTGGAGGGATGAGTTAGTAAATCTGCTGATGACACAAAGGGTGGGGGTGTAGTGGATAGTGTGGAGGGCTGTCAGAGGTTACAGTGGGACATTGATAGGATGCAAAAATGGGCTGAGAAGTGGCAGATGGAGTTCAACCCAGATAAGTGTGAGGTGGTTCATTTTGGTAGGTCAAATATGATGGCAGAATGTAGCATTAATCATAAGACTCTTGGCAGTGTGGACGATCAGAGGGATCTTGGGGTCCAAGTCCATAGGGCATTCAAAGCAGCTACGCAGGTTGACTCTGTGGTTAAGAAAGGATACGGTGCATTGGCCTTCATCAATCATGGGATTGAGTTTAAGAGCCGAAAGGTAATGTTGTAGCTATATAGGACCGTGGTCAGACCCCACTTGGAGTACTATGCTCAGTTCTGGTCGCCTCACTACAGGAAACCATAGAAAGGGTGCGGAAGAGATTTACAAGGATGTTGCCTGGATTGGGGAGCATGCCTTATGAGAATAGTTTGAATGAACTCGGCCTTTTCTCCTTGAAGCGACAGAGGATGAGTGGTGATCTGATAGAGGTGTACAAGATAATGAGAGGTATTGATTGTGTGGATAGTCAGAAGCTTTTCCCCAGGGCTGAAATGGCTAACACGAGAGGGCATAGTTTTAAGCTTCTTGGAAGTCGGTACAGAGGAGATGTCAAGGGTAAGTGTCCTAAGCAGGGAGTGGTGAGTGCGTGGAATGGGCTGCCAGCGGCGGTGGTGGAGGCGGAAACAATAGGGTCTTTTAAGAGATTCCTGGATGGCTAGTTCTAAGGTAGGGACATGTTCAGCACAGCTTTGTGGACCGAAGGGCCTGTATTGTGCTGTAGGTTTTCTATGTTTCTATGTTTCTATGACTTTTGTTCAAAATATTTCATTGGCTGTAAAGTGCTTTGAGTAGAACTGAAGGGGATGTAACAGGTGTTATATGAGTGCAAGCATTTCATTTTTCTCCCAGAGTAATAGAGAGATACAGCATAGAAGAAAGACCTTTTGTCCAAAATGTTGGTGCAGACCATCAACTATCAGTTTGCATTAATCCCTCAATAATTCCTTCTTATTAGAGTCATAGAGTCAATGAAAACTACAGCACAGAAACAAGACCTACAGCCCATCCAGTCTGTGCCAAACCATTTAAACTCTCCAGTCTCATTGACCTGCTCGTGGACCATAGCCCTTCATACTCCTCCCATCCATGGACCTATCCAAACTGCTCTTAAATGTTGAAAATGAAATCACTTCCACCACTTGCACTGGCAACTCGTTGCACACTCTCACCACCCTCTGAGTGAAGAAGTTTTCCCTCATGTTCTCTATGTTTCTATGTTCTCTTAAACATTTCACCTTTCATTCTTAAACATGACTTCAGTTGTAGTCCCAACCAACCTCAGTGGAAAAAGCCTGCCTGCATTTACCTAACTATATCCCCCATAATGTTGTATACCTCCCTCAAATCTCCCCTCAACCTTTTACATTCTCATGAGTGAAGTTCTAACCTATTCAATCTTTCCCTATAAGTCAGGTCCTCCAGTCCCAGCAATATTCTCGTAAATTTTCTTTGTACTCTTTCAGTCTTATTTATTTATATCCTGTAGGCAGATAACTAAAATTGAACACAATACTCCAAATTAGACCTCATCAACATCCAATTTCAACATAACATCTAATCTCCTGTACTCACTACTTTGACCTATGAAGGCCAATGTGCCAAAAGCCTTCTTTTCAATGCTATCTACCTGTGACACCACTTTCAATGAATTATGGACCTGTATTCCCACATCCCTTTGTTCTGCTGCACTCCTTAGTGCCCTACTGATCGCTGTGTAAGACCTACCCTGGTTTGTCCTCCCAAAGCACGGCACCCTACTCTTGTCTGCATTAAATTCAGACAAATCCATCTGCATATTTCAGCCCATTTTTCCACCTGGTCCAGATCCCACTGCAAGCTTTGATAGTCTTCCTCACAGTCCACTACACCCCCAACCTTGGTGTCATCCACAAATTTACTGATCCAATTAAATGCATTATTATCCATATCATTGATCTGGCTGACAAACAACAACGGACCCAGTACTGATCCACTAGTCAGACAGGCAACCGTCTACTACCACTCTCTGGCTTCTCCCGCAAAGCCAATGTCTAATCTAATTTACTACCTCAATTTTTTTGACCAACCTCTCCTGCAGGACCTTGTCAAATGCCTTGCTGAAGTCCATGTAGACAACATCCACTGCCTTACCTTCATCAATTTTCCTGGCAACTTGCTTAAAAAACTCAATAAAATTGGTTAGACCTGACCTATCATGCACAAAGCTGTGCTGACTATCCCTAATCAGTCCCTATCTATCCGAATATTCAGATATCCACTCCCTTAGAATACATTCCGATAACAATGCCACTATTGTTGTCTGGCTCACCAGCCTATAATTCTCTGGTTTATTCTTGGAGCCTTTCTTATACAGCAGCAAATATTAGCTCTCCTCCGATCCTCTGGTACCTCAAATGACACTAAGGATGACTTAAATATCTCTGCTCGGGCCCCTGAAATTTCTGCACTGGCCTCCCACAGGGTCCAAGGACCTTGTCAGTTCCTGAGAATCAGAATTAGAATCAGGTTTATTATCACCAGCATGTGGCGTGAAATTTGTTAACTTAGCAGCAGCAGTTCGATGCAATACATAATCTAGCAGAGAAAATAATATTAATAATAATAATCAATAAAATAATAATAATAAATAAACAAGTAAATCAATTACATACATTGAATAGATTAAAAAATGTGCAAAAACAGAAATATTGTATATTTTAAAAAGTGAGGTAGTGTCCAAAGATTCAATGTCCATTTAGTAATTGGATGGCAGAGGGGAAGAAGCTGTTTCTGAACTGCTTCGTGTATGCCTTCAGGCTTCTGTTCCTCCTACCTGATGGATTTGTCCACCCTAAATTGCTGCAAGTACATTAGCAAGTTGTGGGCATGCTATATAGCCCCCAGAAGCACAACGGCACTCACTGGCTGCCCCCGGCTCATCCTCTCAGATTTAATTTGACACAAATGGCAGACTTCACTATATTTCACAAATAAAGCTAATCTTTAATTTTTCTTTAGATGACAAGTATAAAGCTATCAATTCCTACCAGTACTTGTCTACATATCTCAGTCGTCATCTTCACTACTTGACCATTTCCCTTTCTTTTCTGATGACTTCAGCAATCCCTTCCCTCCTAATTGCTCTTCCCCATCCTCCCTCTCTGAAGGTCCTATTGCAGAATTATCCACTATCCCCAACTTGACATTCACTTTGCCAGCAAAGTGACGAGGAAGTGCAGCAGGCATTTGCCGATGGGTCTCTCCAGACACTGAAGCTTAGAGCCAGACGTTAAATGGTGCTTGTGTCTATATGATCCCAGTGCCCAGTCTAAGCAGGGTAGCCAGGGAAATCTAATGCTCAGGATCTCTATCATCCCTGTACCTGCACTGACAATCAACACATTGTCAGTGAATGAAGGAGCCTCCCGCAGTTTTTCAGAGTTTTGACACACTTACAATGTGATTCCTGCTTTTACAGCTGAAAACTATTTGTGAAATAGATCACAAACTTAATAATTAGGAGGTTGAATAAACTGTGGAGTCTCTGTCAATGATTCAAGTTTAGTCTATGTATCCGCAGAACAAAAATGTAATTGTATCTCGGTTGATTTGATTTAAGAGTTCTAGACCAGAGTGAGAAGCAGGACAACAGATACAGAGGCTTGAATGAAATATGAACACTTGCGTTGAAGGAGAGGACCCCACCGAATCCATCCACCCTCTCCAATAGCTGGTGAAATGCAGAGGTGTGGGCACTCTCTCTGCAACTCCATGGGAGACACACATGGTGGGGCAGGGGGTGGGGGACAATGCACAGGTGTGGCCAGCTTAGTTAGGCAGCTGAGGTGTGCAGGAGGATGATAATTATGTAATGGGAACTTCCACCTATCCCTTGAAGAACCACAGCCTGTCCACTGAAGGCTGCAATAACTGCACTCATCAGCAATCAGCTCTCAGAGGTGAGGGAAACAGAATGGAGAATTAACGAGTTTGGTGGACAGACTTGAGTTGTGATAAGGTGGAGGAAGCAGTTTCAACAGTAACTTTCAAACCGGAATTGGTTGATATTTGAAAGGGATCAATTTTCAGGTCTATAGGGAAGAGCAGGCGAGCTGGGCACTTTCAGTAAGATGGCACAGGCACAATGGGCTAAAGGGCCTCCATTAGAATTGTGTGACTGACTGTACACACCACAAAGTTCTGGAGTTTGGTTTGACCTCTTACTTGACTGAAATGGGACGGCTACTTAGAAAGGAGAAATCTGTTCTGAGGTGAGAAAACAAGCTACATTATTCATGTATTAACGGGGTGGGTGTATGTGTGTGTGTGTGAGAGAGAGAGAGACAGAGAGACAGACAGAAATCTGCTGTGATTTCTTTCAAGTTGTACAATAACCCGGCATTTTTCTTTAGATTTACTTTATCGTGGGCTATACTGTAGGTATTGCTGACAGGTGTTGGTTAACATACAAGGAACGTTTGATGTCTATGGCCTGAACTTGCTGGAGTTTAGATGCATGAGGAAGGATGTCATTGAAACCTATCGAATATTGAGAGGCCAAGTAGAGTGGATATGGAAAGAATGTTTCCTGTGGTGGGGAGAGTCTAGAACCAGAGGGTACTGTCTCAGAATAGAGGGACATCCATTTGGAACAGAGATGAGGAGGAATTTCTTTAGCCAGAGGGTTGTGAATCTATAGAATTCATTGCCACAGATGGCTGTGGAGGCCAAGTCATTGTGTTTATTTAAAGCAAAGGTTGATAGGTTGTTGATTAGTAAGGATGCAAAAGGTTGTGAGAAGCAGGAGAATGGGGATGACAGGGAAAATAATTAGCCATGATGGAATGGTGGAGAAGATCTGATGTGCCAAATGACCTAATTCTGGTCCTGATGTCCTATGGTCTTATTGTCTATACTAATCATTCCTGAAACAGAAGGAAAGTTTACTGGTCAACTACTTTGGTGGCAATTGAGTTATACATAAGACCGACCAGATAATATAGTTCTTCTGATCATCATCAGCAGGTCTGTGGCTACCATTACCCTGACTAGTTTTTAAAAATTTATTTTAATTCCAAATGTTGTTTAGTTATATAAATAACTAAACACCATTTTCTTTGCTGAGATGACATTCCAAATTGCAGTATCTTCTATCTTTCTTTGTCACTGGCTGAATCATCATCATAGCTTGTCACACCAGACAGCCAGCCCCTCTCGTGCTGTCTGGTTGGTGTTGAGCAGGTCAGTGTCAGCTAAATCAGGCTGAATCAAGGGCAGTGATGAATCAGCATATCGGAGGCAGATTGAAAATCTGGCTGAGTGGTCCACACCAGCGACCACTCACTCAAAGTCATCAAGACCAAGGTCCTCGTTATTGACTTCAGGAGGGGGCTTCTGAACCAGAGAGTTAACTTCTCTCACCTCAACACTGAACACAGTTTCAAGAACTCAATTTACCTCATGTTTGTATGTTCCTGTCAGGGTTAAAGGCAGATTGAATAGGAATAAGGAACCTTGGTTCTCAAGGGATATTGCAACTCTGATAAAGAAGAGGGAGTTGTATGAAATGTATAGGAAACAGGGAGTAAATCAGGTGCTTGAGGAGTATAAGAAGTGCAAGAAAATACTTAAGAAAGAAATCAGGAGGGCAAAAAGAAGACATGAGGTTGCCTTGGCAGTCAAAGTGAAGGATAAACCAAAGAGCTTTTACAATTATATTAAGAGCAAAAGGATTGTAAGGGATAAAATTGGTCCTCTTGAAGATCAGAGAGGTCGGCTTTGTGTGGAACCAAAGGAAATGGGGGAGATCCTAAATAGGTTTTTTGCGTCTGTATTTACTAAGGAAGCTGGCATGAAATCTATGGAATTGAGGGAATCAAGTAGTGAGACCATGGAAACTGTACAGATTGAAAAGGAGGAGGTGCTTGCTGTCTTGAGGAAAATTAAAGTGGATAAATCCCCGGTACCTGACAGAGTGTTCCCTTGGACCCTGAAGGAGACTAGTGTTGAAATTGCAGGGGCCCTGGCAGAAATATTTAAAATGTCGCTGTCTACGCGTGAAGTGCTGGAGGATTGGAGAGTGGCTCATGTTGTTCCGTTGTTTAAAAAAGGATCGAAAAGTAATCCGGGAAATTATAGGCTGGTGAGTTTAACGTCAGTAGTAGGTAAGTTATTGGAGGAAGTACTAAGAGACAGAATCTACAAGCATTTGGATAGACAGGGGCTTATTAGGGAGAGTCAACATGGCTTTGTGCGTGGTAGGTCATGTTTGACCAATCTGTTGGAGTTTTTCGAGGAGGTTACCAGGAAAGTGGATGAAGGGAAGGCAGTGGATATTGTCTACATGGACTTCAGTAAGGCCTTTGACAAGGTCCCGCATGGGAGGTTAGTTAGGAAAATTCAGTCGCTAGGTATACATGGAGAGGTGGTAAATTGGATTAGACATTGGCTCGATGGAAGAAGCCAGAGAGTGGTGGTAGAGAATTGCTTCTCCGAGTGGAGGCCTATGACTAGTGGTGTGCCACAGGGATCAGTGCTGGGTCCATTGTTATTTGTCATCTATATCAATGATCTGGATGATAATGTGGTAAATTGGATCAGCAAGTTTGCTGATGATACAAAGATTGGAGGTGTAGTAGACAGTGAGGAAGGTTTTCAGAGCCTGCAGAGGGACTTGGACCAGCTGGAAAAATGGGCTGAAAAATGGCAGATGGTGTTTAATACTGACAAGTGTGAGGTATTGCACGTTGGAAGGACAAACCAACGTAGAACATAGAGGGTTAATGGTAAGGCACTGAGGAGTGCAGTGGAACAGAGGGATCTGGGAATACAGATACAAAATTCCCTAAAAGTGTCATCACAGGTAGATAGGGTCGTAAAGAGAGCTTTTGGTACATTGGCCTTTATTAATCGAAGTATTGAGTATAAGAGCTGGAATGTTATGATGAGGTTGCAAAAGGCATTGGTGAGGCCGAATCTGGAGTATTGTGTTCAGTTTTGGTCACCAAATTACAGGAAGGATATAAGTAAGGTTGAAAGAGTGCAGACAAGGTTTACAAGGATGTTGCCGGGACTTGAGAAACTCAGTTACAGAGAAAGGTTGAATAGGTTAGGACTTTATTCCCTGGAGCATAGAAGAATGAGGGGAGATTTGATAGAGGTATATAAAATTATGATGGGTATAGATAGAGTGAATGCAAGCAGGCTTTTTCCACTGAGGCAAGGGGAGAAAAAAACCAGAAGACATGGGTTAAGGGTGAGGGGGGAAAAGTTTAAAGGGAACATTAGGGGGAGCTTCTTCACACAGAGAGTGGTGGGAGTATGGAATGAGCTGCCAGATGAGGTGGTAAATGCAGGTTCTTTTTTAACATTTATGAATAAATTGGACAGATACATGGATGGGAGGTGTATGGAGGGATATGGTCCGTGTGCAGGTCAGTGGGACTAGGCAGAAAATGGTTCGGCCCAGCCAAGAAGGGCCAAAGGGCCTGTTTCTGTGCTGTAGTTTCTATGGTTTCCATGGTTTCTATGGTTCTCAATATTTATTAATTTATGTATTATTATTTTGTTTTTTCTTTGTGTTTTGGCCCAGTTTGTTGCCTTTTGTACATTGATTACCTGTCTGCCTTTGTTTGTGACATTGATTCTATTGTGTTTCTATTCATTCTACTGAGAATGCCAGCAAGGAAATGAATCTCGGGGCCATATATGTATTTTGATAATAAATTTATTTTGGGTTTACTTCTAAAGATCTTAGAAATGGAAGAAAAATAGTCTGTTTGACTGGAAGACTTCCCTTACAAGCTGGCGATTCTTTAGAAGAATAGGGGATGGTCTTCATGCTGAAGTAAAGAGTGAGCTTTCCAGGGTGGTAACTGACAGGAGGATTCCAGAGTGTGAGAGTCTGGAGCTGAGGGCATAGTTTCACAATAAGACATTGTCAATTTCAGATGGTGACGAAGAGTAATGTCTTCTCTCAGAGGATTGTGAATCTTTTGAACTCCCAACCCATGAGGGAGAGTTACAGTCTTGAGTGACACTGTAGATGCTGAAAGACAAAAAATGCTAGAGGAACTCAACAGATCAGGCAGCATCTGTGAAGAGGGATGAACAAACGGTGTTTCAGGCCTAGACCCGATGAAGGGTCTCAGTCCGTAATGAAGACTGTTTATTCAAAGGTTTCAAAGGTACATTTAATGTCAGAGAAGTGTATATAATATAGATCCTGAAATTCTTCTTCTTCGCAACCATCCAGAAAAACAAAGGAGTGCCCCAAAGAATGAATGGCAGTTAAATGTTAGAACCCCAAAGTCCCCCCAGCTCCCCCCCACGTGTAAACAGCAACAAGGCAACGATCCCCCCTCCCCCACCAACAAAAAAAAGCATTGGCACCTCCCACCGATCACTCAAGTGTTCAGCAAAGCATCAATAAAGACACAGACTTGCAGTACCCCAAAGACTAACTTGTTAAACTGGTAATTCGACATACCACAGGCTCTCCCTCTCCCTAATAAGGGAAAAAGCGATGTCCTCATTTCACAGTGAGAGGGGAGACATAACAAATAACTCAAACAACAGGAATTCTGCAGATGCTGGAAATAACTCGCTGATATACAGTGTTAAAAGTCTGCTGCGTCAGTTTTTCCGAGCTCTGTGACCAAAGAACTCGGGTCTCTGGGCACACAGCCAGCAGCCAGCTCACTGCTTTCAATCTTCCGTCACCCGTGACACATCGGATTCCTGTGGAGGCACCAACCTCGAGTCCGCCTGCCTCCAGAGCCATGAAATCCCGAAACTCCGGTGGTGAGCTAATCTTCTAGGTCGTGTCCTTGGTGTATCGAATAACAGTCGGTCGTGAGACCCTGAGAGCGGGTCCCATTCCCGCAAAGAACCAAAGTCAGCGTGGAACTCCAGGTCAGCGTCTTCAATAGAGATGTTAAAGATGGAAATGGAGCTGTTTCTGAAGATGCAAGCAAAGTAGCCGCCGTTAGGCGCCATCATCTCCTAAACTCCACCCACTTAAATCCCACTCCATAGCTGCTTCCTGAGGGTGAGATTTTAAATAGATTTTGGTTGGACTATAGGGTTGTAAGGCATAATGGATAACAGATAATGGAAGTGAGGTCAAGATCAAATCAGTCACATTATTATAGAATGGGAGAGCAGACTATTCCTCTGTTCCAGCTCCCTCTATCTTGAAGGGAGTGAGTGAACTGACAAGTGATATGAAGAGAAAGTGTTAAAATCTTAAAATTAGGCTAGTTAGTGGCAACCAAAGTCTATAACCCTTAAAATAAGAGTAGAAATGTGACACATTCAATATCAAAAGGTTACATAACACGTGCCCGCGTATGTTCAAGAGCAAATGCACTGAATGAAAATATGTTATTTCATGAACTTTACCTGCTGGGTTTTGTTTTATCTTCCTAAGAGTTCTAAAAATATCAGAGGGTTGTAAAAATATTTCTAGAAGTGAACAAGCAGAATCCACTGAGTCATCTGAGATTCAGGCAGAAACTGAAATTTGATTTAAAGGAATCCACTGTTTCTTCTTCTGTCAGTGGGATTTCTTGTTGGGAATGCAACTAAATCAGGTGAAGGAGTTAGCTGTAGCCGTGACATAGGTGGCAGCTCTTTACCACCACCTACAGGCCTGTAAAATATTATACCGCTCCAGCTAACTAATTCCATGCCAAGGTCCCCTTATCCAAGCAACACACACAAATACGGGAGGAACTCAGCAGGCCAGGCAGCACCTATGGAAAAGAACATGCTAAAGTTTTGGACCAAGACCCTTGATAAGGATGTCCCTTTAGTTCAATTTTGCTTTGGAGTCTAGCTACAATTTGTGAAGGATCCTTGGTATAAGTTTCAACAGTTCTCTCTGTGTCATGGCAGCATAGTGGTTAGCACAATGCTTTACAGTACCAGCAACCAGGGTTAATTCCCACTGCTGTCGGTGAGGAGTTTGTATGTTCTCCCGAAGGGTTTCCTCAGGGTGCTCCAGTTTCCTCCCACAGTCCAAAGATGGACCAGGGAGGTAGATGGACCAGGGAGGTAGATGGACCAGGGCTATTACTTCTCTAACTTCTGTTAATGCCCCTCCTCCTGTTCTTACCCCATCCCTTATCTATTTATTTATTTGTTTGTTTGTTTGTTTGTTTATTATTTTTTATTTTTTCCTTTTTTCTCTCTCTGCCCCTCTCACAATTACTCCTTGCCTGCTCTCCATCTTCCTCTGGTGCTCCCCTCCCCCTTAGGCCTAGGCCTCCTGTCCCATGATCCTCTCCCTTCTCCAGCCTTGTATCCCTTTTGCCAATCAACGTTCCAGCTCTTGGCTTCATCCCTCCCCCTCCTGTCTTCTCCTATCATTTTGGATCTCTCCCTCCCCCTCCCACTTTCAAATCTCTTACTATCTCTTCTTTCAGTTAGTCCTGACGAAGGGTCTCGGCCCGAAACATCGACTGTGCTTCTTCCTATAGATGCTGTCTGGCCTGCTGCGTTCACCAGCATTTTGTGTGTGTTGCTTGAATTTCCAGCGTCTGCAGATTTCTTTGTGTTCCAATTGGTAGGTTAACTGGTCATTATAAATTGTCCCATGATGAGTCTAGGGTTAATTCGGGGGTTGCTGGGCAGTACGTCTCAAAAGGTCTGCAGGGCCTATTTCGTGCTGTATCTCAATAAATAAATAAGTAAAATGAATATTAATCTGTATAATTATACTTACATAGAGTGCCTTTTGCACTCTCAGGATCTTCCAGTTCCTTGTGCTGGTGAGGGCAGGAATAGGGAGACAGGGGATCTGAATGTGTGGCTGAGGAGCTGGTGTGGGAAGCAGGGATTTAGATACTTGGACCACTGGGATCTGTTTTGGGGTAAGGATGAATTGTACAGAAGGGACGGGTTGCACCTTAACAGAAGGGGTACCAGTGTTCTGGCAGGCAGGTTTGCCACTGCTACACGAGTGTGTTTAAACTAAGTAGTGTGGGGGGGGGAGGCGATGAACTGGAAATATAAGGATGGAGTTAAAGGGAAAGAGAGAATAAGAAAAGTTAAAAAAGACAACAGAATTAAAGGGGCAGAAAGCTAAGGAAGGGATCGGAGAGTATGGCCAGTGCAATAGGAATCGATGTGAAAGGTGAGGGGAGTAAAAGTATTATTTTAAAAGGATTAAAAGTATTATATATGAATGCACGGAGTATAAGAAATAAAGTGGATGAGCTTGAGGCTCAGTTGGAAATTGGGAAGTATGATGTTGTGGGAATAACAGAGACATGGCTGCAAGAGGACCAGGGCTGGGAAATGAATATTCAGAGATATATCCAATTGGAAGGACAGACAGGTTGACAGAGGGGGTGGGAAGGCTCTGTTGGTGAGGAATGAAATTCAGTCACTTGCGAGGGGAGACATAGAATCAGAAGATGTAGAGTCAGTATGGATAGAACTGAGAAACTGTAAGGGCAAAAAGACCCTGATGGGAGTATCTACAGGCCCCAAACAGTAGCCTGGATATAGGGTGCAAGTTAAATCAAGAGTTAAAATTGGCATGTCGCAAAGGTAATTCTACGGTTGTTATGGGGGATTTTAACATGCAGGTAGACTGGGAAAATCAGGTTGGTACTGGACCCCAGGAAAGGGAGTTTGTGGAATGCCTCAGAGATGCATTCTTAGAGCAGCTGGTATTAGAGCCTACCAGGGAGAAGGCAATTCAGGATTTAGTGTTGTTTAATGAGCCAGATTTGATAAGGGAACTCGAAGTAAAGGAGCCATTAGGAGGTAGTGACCATATTATAAATTTTAATCTACAATTTGAGAGGGAGAAGGGAAAATCAGAAGTGTCAGTATTTCAGTATTACAGTTGAACAAAGGGGACTATGGACCCATGAGGGAGGAGCTGGCCAAAGTTGACTGGAAAGATACTCTAGCAGGGATGACAGTGGAACAACAATGGCAGGTATTACTGGGAATAATACAGAAGGTGCAGGATCAGTTCATTCCAAAGAGGAAGAAAGGTTCTAAGGGGAGTAAGGGGCGACCGTGGATGACAAGGGAAGTCAAGGACAGTATAAAAATAAAAGAGAGGAAGTATAACATAGCAAGGATGAGCAGGAAACCAGAGGATTGGGAGACTTTTAAGGAGCAACAGAAGATAACTAAAAAGGCAATACGGGGGGAAAAAATGAGGTACAAAGGTAAACACAAAATACTCTGCAGATGCTGGTGGTCAAAGCAACACTCACAACACACTGGAGGAACTCAGCAGGTCGGGCAGCATCTGTGGAAAAGATCGGTCGACGTTTCGGGCCGGAACCCTTCATCAGGACTGCAGAGGGAAGGGGCAGAGGCCCTATGATAAGGGCTGAATGGCCTACTCCTGCACCTATTGCCTATTGTCTATTGTCTATAAATTCAAGTTTTCAACAATTAACAAAATCCTCATTGTATCAGATTCAGAATCAGAATCAGGTTTATTATCACTGACGTATGTTGTGAATTCTGTTGTTTCGTTGTAGCAGTGTAATACATAAATATACTATACATTACAGTAAGATTTATATGTATATAAATAAATTAGTGCAAAAAGAGAGCGAAAATAGTGAGGTAGTGTTCATTGTCTGCTCAGATGGTGGCGGGGAAGAAGCTGTTTCTAAAACATTGAGTGTGTGTACCTACTTCCTGAGGGTAGTAATGAGAAGAGGGCATGCCCTGGGAGGTGGCTGCTGCCTTTCTGAGGCATCACCATTTGAAGATGTCACTATAATCTTTGCTGCTTTTGTGAAATGTTTTCTTTCTTGTACATCAAATATCGTGTCTATTATTTTGTGCAGGAATTTTAACTCATAGATTTTGTAATGGCATGGTACTAGATTATTACTTCTGCACAAAATATCAGTTCTCTCAAACTTACTGAAAGCTGAAGAATGATCAAGAATTTGTGTTAAATTATAACTGAATTTTCTACAATTGTGGGAGAAGAGTAGTTACAATTAGAGAGAACTACAGGGTTGGCCAGTCTGCTTGTTCCATCTGCCTGCATTTGGCCATAGCCCTCCAAATCTCTCCAATCCCTGTATTTAACGAGATTACTTTTATACGTTGCTAATGTGCCTACCTGAACCACTATTTCCGGCAGCTTACTCCAAATATGAACAACAGGAATTCTGCAGATGCTGGAAATTCAAGCAACACACATAAAAGTTGCTGGTGAACGCAGCAGGCCAGGCAGCATCTGTAGGAAGAGGTGCAGTCGACATTTCAGGCCGAGACCCTTCGTCAGGACTAACTGAAGGAAGAGTGAGTAAGGGATTTGAAAGTTGGAGGGGGAGGGGGAGATCCAAAATGATAGGAGAAGACAGGAGGGGGAGGGATAGAGCCAAGAGCTGGACAGGTGATAGGCAAAAGGGGATATGAGAGGATCATGGGACAGGAGGTCCGGGAAGAAAGACAAGGGGGAGGGGGACCCAGAGGATGGGCAAGAGGTATATTCAGAGGGACAGAGGGAGAAAAAGGAGAGTGAGAGAAAGAATGTGTGCATAAAAATAAGTAACAGATGGGGTACGAGGGGGAGGTGGGGCCCTTAGCGGAAGTTAGAGAAGTTGATGTTCATGCCATCAGGTTGGAGGCTACCCAGACGGAATATAAGGTGTTGTTCCTCCAACCTGAGTGTGGCTTCATGTTTACAGTAGAGGAGGCCGTGGATAGACATGTCAGAATGGGAATGGGATGTGGAATTAAAATGTGTGGCCACTGGGAGATCCTGCTTTCTCTGGCAGACAGAGCGTAGATGTTCAGCAAAGCGGTCTCCCAGTCTGCGTCAGGTCTCGCCAATATATAAAAGGCCACATCGGGAGCACCGGACGCAGTATATCACCCCAGTTGACTCACAGGTGAAGTGTTGCCTCACCTGGAAGGATTGTTTGGGGCCCTGAATGGTGGTAAAGGAGGAAGTGTAAGGGCATGTGTAGCACTTGTTCCGCTTACACGGATAAGTGCCAGGACCAGCCTCCGGGTCCAACATATTATTCTCCATAACTCCCGCCACCTCCAACGGGATCCCACCACTAAGCACATCTTTCCCTCCCCCCCCTCTGCATTCCGCAGGGATCGCTCCCTACGCAACTCCCTTGTCCATTCGTCCCTCCCATCCCTCCCCACTGATCTCCCTCCTGGCACTTATCCCTGGATGCGGTGTGTCTCTCACAAGTCGGTGGGAAGTACCGGGCCATAAATGCACAGGGTGGAAAGGCACGATCGGCAGGAATCTGGTGTGTGTCCACCCTTGCCTGGGTGCCAGGTTCACCGCAGGGAAACGATTGTATCTGGAAACGGAGGGGTCATGGTCGGTGACCTCAGATGACATCACAAAGGACTCGCCCGAAAGCTGACTGCGAAGGTCTGTGTGGAAGCCGTTTTTGAATATTCATTCGTTTTTGCTCTCTCTCTCCTTCCCCCCACTGTCCATCGCCACGGCAGCGATTACTGCGAACTGAACTGAACTAAATTGAACTAAACTTTGCGTCACTTTGAAACTGGTCATTTACCCCTAGACAACGATAGAGCTTGATTGATCCTGTTATCTTAATTCTGTGTACATGTGTGTTTATCATTGCTGAACTGTTGCATTCATTATCCTTTTGATTAGAGTACTGTGTTGCTTGTTTCTTTAATAAAACTTTCTTAGTTCTAGTAATCCAGACTCCAACTGAGTGATCCATTTCTGCTGGTTTGGCAACCCAGTTACGGGGTACGTAACATAAGTGGGGTTCTCGTCCGTGATTTTGAATGCTAAATTTGGGATGGAGTAAATTGATTGGGTCAAAATTCCCGAAAGAAAGAAAAGACAAACAGCAGAAATGGAGGCTGAGGAAATTATAAAGGCGCCAACCTTGGAGGCATTGGAGGATGCCAGGAAATCAGAATTGGTAGCTGTGGCCAAACGGTTGAATCTTGCTAAGGGGAAGTCGACAATGAGGAGAGAGGAGATACACAAAGCTATCGTACAGCACTATGTATCTAAAGGTGTGTTTCCCCAAGGCGAGCTGGAGGTGGTGTCTATTGAAAAACCTGCCAGAGACGCGGTACAGGTGCAGCTTGAAAAACTGAGACTCGAGCACGAGTTCCGGGTACGGCAGTTAGAACACGAAGAGAGGCAGTTAGAACACGAAGAGAAGCAGTTAGAAAGGCAGGAGAGAGAGTTAGAAAGGCGGGAGAAAGAGAGAGAGTTAGAAAGGCGGGAGAAAGAGAGAGAGTTAGAAAGGCAGGAGAGAGAGTTAGAAAGGCAGAGAGAGAGAGAGAGACAGCTGGAGCGAGAGGAGAGGGAAAGGGAATTCGAGCTGGAGAAGTTAAAGATAAGGGCAGAGCAAGGGCCCGTGCCGAACCAAGGTGGAGGGTTCCGGGCGACCCAGGAGGTTAGGCTGGTTCCCCCACTTGACGATACCGACGTGGATCGGTACTTTCTCCATTTCGAAAAGGTTGCTACAAGTCAGGACTGGCCGAGGGATAAGTGGGTTGTCTTGCTTCAGAGTGTACTGAAAGGGAAATCCCAAGAAGCTCACTCAGCTTTGTCCGTGGAAGATGCCCAGAGGTATGAGGTGGTGAAAGAAGCCATCCTCAGGATTTATGAGTTGGTCCCGGAGGCATACCGGCAGAGGTTCCGGAATGCGAGGAAGCAGTGGGACCGCACATATTTAGAGTTTGCCCGTGAGATGCAGACATATTGTGAGCGTTGGTGCGCCTCAAAGGGGGTAGAGGGGGATTATGACAGACTGCTACAGCTGATCCTGATTGAGCAGTTTAAAGGTTGTGTCCCTGAGGGTATGAGACCCTACCTAGATGAGAAAGAGGCAGCCACGTTAGCCACAACTGCTAAGTTAGTGGATGAGTATGCGTTGACGCATAAAATAAAGTTTGCCCCGAGTAAAGGCTACCAGAAGGGTAGTCAGGACGGCGGGGAGAGTCCGCCAGAAAAGTCAGAAAGTAAGCCGGGGACTAGTGAGAAGAATAAGGTAGACTGGGAGCAGTCTGGTAGGAAGTCTCCTGGGGTCGTCTGTTATAATTGCGGGAAAGTCGGACACTTTGCGTCCAGGTGCTTTGCCCCAAAGAAGGAGACGGGAAAAGGAAAAATGGCGATTTTGACTGGCTGTATCGAGCTGGTAAACAAACCGTTAGGAGAGGACAGGTCTGCCAAAGTTCAGGAAGGGCGCGAGAAGTTTATCTCGGCCAGATTGGTGTCAGTGAAGGAGGGGTTAAAACCAGTTCCAGTGCGGATCTGGAGAGACACGGGAGTGTGTCAGTCACTAATACTGAAGAGTGTATTAGAGTTTAGCTCAGAGACCCAGACTGGGGAGGTCAAGGTCAAAGGTATTGGAGAAGGGACGGAGACAGTCCCTTTGCACCAGGTACACTTACAAAGCAACCTGTTCTGTGGACTAGTCATGATCGGGCTGAGGTCCGAATTACCGATGAAAGGCGTGGAAGTTTTGCTCGGTAATGACCTCGCCGGGGGAATCGTGTTCCCAGCCGTGAGATTGACAGGTCAGCCTGCCAGCATTGAGGCCCCACCCATGGACTCACAGGTTCATCACGGGACTGCGGTAGTAAATTTAGCTGAGACGTTTCTGCCAGCCTTGTACGAGAAGGGGGTAGAAAGTGAAAAGAAGGAGTGTAGTGAGACAAGAGGTAGTGAGGGAGCTGGGACAGACGTAGCTTTAGCCAGGAAAGAATTTGTGCAGGCACAGGAGCGAGACGAGGGGCTGATGGTTGTGGCAGAGACAGCTCTCTCTGACGCAGACTTAACAAGGGAACTAGTAGGTTATTGTGTGGAGAAGGAAGTGCTAAGGAAGAAAGGGAGACCAAGTACCGTACCCGCACATGAGGAATGAGGGGTGGTGCAAAAGAGTTATGGGGATAAGGTTTTTAACCTGGCCCACAAGGTACCCCTCGGTGGACATGTTGAGGTGCTGGAGGAAACAGTTGGTGGAATCATGAAAGAGGTTTACCGGCTGCACCGGAGGAAGGATGTTATTGATTATGGCCGACGCGAACTGAGACAGTCACAGGCTTTTGATATGCTAACAAACCTAGTTGGTGTTAGCGCGGAAATCAATGAAGCTAGGGTCCCCCCGATAAAAGAAAAAAAAACATTTTGAAAAGATGAGTATGGTATCAACCAGATGGGAGAAGGCTATTGTTTTGGCCAGGTCTGCTGATAAGGTCTCTCCCTTAATCCCCGAACAAAGCGACTCTTCAGGAAAAGTAATTAAACGACTTGCACCCGTGTGTTTGATTGTCCCGAGGCAATGCAAAGAACTGGGACGTTGGGTGGTGTTTGTCAGCCTAGCGAGCAACAGCCATATAGAATGAGTAATTCAGTGACTAAAGGGCTGACGAACACAGAGGTGTGTATTGGTGATGTAATACGCTGTCTGAAGCCAGCTTGATAGTGAACCTTGAAAAAAATGAGTTCGGCCACACGAAGGTCACTTACTGGAAATTGTGGTGACACAGGGGCAGCTGGCAGCGATGCAAGCTAAAGTGCGGGCTATCGCTGACATCCCAACCCCGACAGACAAGAGGACCCTCAGAAGGCTCTTGGAGATGGTGGGGTACTGTAGGAAGTTTTGCAATAACTCTGCGGTTACTACCCCTCCCCTTCCTACTAAGCCCTTGCGAGAGAAAGCTAAGTCGGAATGGGACGCCCCTTGTTATTGTGGTCCGGGACGAAACCCAATGAGAGGTTACATTGATCGCAATTCATCAGTGTTTTTGGCCACTATGAAGTTTGCTAAGTTGGAGCCTGGTCTAAGGGATTATTAACAACACATATAAAAGGAACAGGAAATGTGATGGCTGACTGTCTGTCAGGTGTTGACAACTTCAAATTCTCTGTATTAGCCAAATAGCTGATAAAGATGTATATTTGTGTGTGTATCAAATAATGTATTCATGTTTGTAATTTTTACCCCCGGGTAAAAATCCTTAAAGGAAGGAAGTGTGACAAGAGTACACATAGATTAAGATGTAGCTGTCCTGTGCTGGCACCAGTGGGATCAGCAGTTGGTCTGCCACCTGTCTTCAGGAGAGAGAGAGATAAGGAAAACAATGGAGCAGCATTTGGAGATGTTAATGAAGGGGAAGGAGAGCTGTCAAGAGCGGCTCACCCTTTGAACCCTGAACTGTTTGAAGTGATGGACAGGCGATACCCCAGCAGGGGGATAAAAAGGGACAGGTTCACTAAGGCAGGACACACACGACACCCGAGGTAACAAGACCCTGGAAGCGGTGTGTCTCTCACAAGTTGGTGGGAAGTACCGGGCCATAAACACACAGGGTGGAAAGGCACAATCGGCGGGAACCTGGTGTGTGTCCACCCTTGCCTGGGTGCCAGGTTCACCGCAGGGAAACGATTGTATCTGGAAACGGAGGGGTCACGGTCGGTGACCTCAGATGACATCACAAAGGACTCGCCCGAAAGCTGACTGTGAAGGTCTGTGTGGAAGTCTTGAATATTCATTCGTTTTGCTCTCTCTCTCCTTCCCCCCACTGTCCATCGCCACGGCAGCGATTACTGCGAACTGAACTGAACTAAATTGAACTGAACTTTGCGTCACTTTGAAACTGGTCATTTACCCCTAGACAACGATAGAGCTTGATTGATCCTGTTATCTTAACTCTGTGTACATGTATGTTTATCATTGCTGAACTGTTGCATTCATTATCCTTTTGATTAGAGTACTGTGTTGCTTGTTTCTTTAATAAAACTTTCTTAGTTCTAGTAATCCAGACTCCAACTGAGTGATCCATTTCTGCTGGTTTTGCAACCCAGTTACGGGGTACGTAACACATCTTCTATGTACTGTATAACGACAACATAACTTGGGAGATGACTCCTCGAGGTCCCCTTGTCCACGTCTCCTCTAGGTCCCCTTGTCCATGTCTCCTCTAGGTCCCCTTGTCCATGTCTCCACTAGGTCCTCTTGTCCATGTCTCCTCTAGGTCCCATTGTCCATGTCTCCTTTAGGTCCCCTTGTCCATGTCTCCACTAGGTCCCCTTGTCCATGTCTCCTCTAGGTCCCCTTGTCCATGTCTCCTCTTGGTCACCTTACTCCATGTCTCCCCTAGGTCCTCTTGTTTCATATCTCCTCAAGGTCCCCTTGTTTCATGTCTCCCCTAGATCCCCTTGTTTCATGTCTCCCCTAGATCCCCTTATTTCATGTCTCCTCTCGGTCCCCTTGTTTCATGTCTCCTCTCGGTCCCCTTGTTTCAAGTTTCCCCTAGGTCCCCTTGTTTCATGTCTCCCCTCGGTCCCCTTGTTTCATGTCTCCTCTCGGTCCCCTTGTTTCATGTCTCTAGATCCTCTTGTTTCACAGCTCCTCGAGGTCCCCTTGTTTCATGTCTCCCCTCGGTCCCCTTGTTTCATGTCTCCCTGAGGTCCCCTTGTTTCATGTCTCCCCTAGGTCCCCTTGTTTCATGTCTCCCCTCAATCCCCTTGTTCCATGTCTCCCCTAGGTCCCCTTGTTTCATGTCTCAGGATCCCCTTGTTTCACATCTCCTCAAGGTCCCCTTGTTTCATGTCTCCCCTCGGTCCCCTTGTTTCATGTCTCCTCTAGGTCCCCAGGTTTCATGTCTCCCCGAGGACCCCTTGTTTCATGTCTCCCCTAGGTGCCCTTGTTCCATGTCTCCCCTAGGTCCCCAGGTTTCATGTCTCCCCTTGGTCCCCTTATTTCATGTCTTCCCTAGGTGCCCTTGTTTCATGTCTCCCCTAGGTCCCCCTGTTTCATGTCTCCCTGAGGTCCCCTTGTTTCATGTCTCCTCTAGGTCCCCTTGTTTCATGTCTCCCCTTAATCCCCTTGTTCCATGTCTCCCCTAGGTCCCCTTGTTTCATGTCTCCCCTCGGTCCTCTTGTTTCATGTCTCCCCTAGGTCCCCTTATTTCATGTCTTCCCTAGGTGCCCTTGTTTCATGTCTCCCCTCGGTCCCCCTGTTTCATGTCTCCCTGAGGTCCCCTTGTTTCATGTCTCCCCTAGGTCCCCTTGTTTCATGTCTCCCCTCGGTCCCCTAGTTTCATGTCTCCTCGCGGTCCCCTTGTTTCATGTCTCTAGATCCCCTTGTTTCATGTCTCCTCAAGGTCCCCTTGTTTCATGTCTCCTCAAGGTGCCCTTGTTTCATGTCTTCCCTTGGTCCCCTTGTTTCATGTCTCCCCTCGGTCCACTTGTTTCATGTCTCTAGCTCCCCTTGTTTCACAGCTCCTCGAGGTCCCCTTGTTTCATGTCTCCCCTCGGTCCCCTTCTTTCATGTCTCCCCTAGGTCCCCTTGTTTCATGTCTCCCCTTAATCCCCTTGTTCCATGTCTCCCCTAGGTCCCCTTGTTTCACGTCTCAGGATCCCCATGTTTCATGTCTCCCCGAGGTCCCCTTGTTTCATGTCTCCCCTAGGTGCCCTTGTTCCATGTCTCCCCTAGGTCCCCTTATTTCATGTCTTCCCTAGGTGCCCTTGTTTCATGTCTCCCCTCGGTCCCCCTGTTTCATGTCTCCCTGAGGTCCCCTTGTTTCATGTCTCCCCTCAATCCCCTTGTTCCATGTCTCCCCTAGGTTCCCTTGTTTCATGTCTTCCCTAGGTGCCCTTGTTTCATGTCTCCCCTGGGTCCCCCTGTTTCATGTCTCCCTGAGGTCCCCTTGTTTCATGTCTTCCCTAGGTGCCCTTGTTTCATGTCTCCCCTAGGTCCCCTTGTTTCATGTCTCCCCTAGGTCCCCTTGTTTCATGTCTCCTTTAGGTCCCCTTGTTTCGTCTCCACTAGGTCCCCTTGTTTCATGTCTCGTCTGGGTGCCCTGTATCATGTTTCTTCTAGATCCTCTTATTCCATGTTTCCCTGAAGTCCCCTTGTTTCATGACTCCCCTAAGTCCCCTTGTTCCATGTCTCCCTGAGGTCCCCATGTTCCATACCTCTTCTAGGTCCCCTTGATCCATGTCTTCCCTAGGTCCCCTTCTTCCATGTCGCTCCGAGTCCCCTCATTCCATATCGCCCTTAGGTCCCCTTGTTTCATGTCTCCCCTAGGTCCCCTTGTTCCATGTCTCCCCTAGGTCCCCTTGTTCCATGTCTCCCCTCAATCCCCTTGTTCCATGTCTCCCCTAGGTCCCCTTGTTTCATGTCTCAGGATCCCCTTGTTTCACATCTCCTCAAGGTCCCCTTGTTTCATGTCTCCCCTCGGTCCCCTTGTTTCATGTCTCCCCTAGGTCCCCTTGTTTCATGTCTCCTCTAGGTCCCCATGTTTCATGTCTCCCCGAGGTCCCCTTGTTTCATGTCTCCCCTAGGTGCCCTTGTTTCATGACTCCCCTAGGTCCCCCTGTTTCATGTCTCCCTGAGGTCCCCTTGTTTCATGTCTCCTCTCGGTCCCCTTGTTTCATGTCTCTAGATCCCCTTGTTTCATGTCTCCCCTAGGTCCCTTTGTTTCATGTCTCCCCTAGGTCCTCTTATTCCATGTCTCCCCTAGGTCTCCTTGTTCCATATCTCCCCCAGGTTCCTTTGTTCCATGTCTCCCCTAGTCCCCTTGTTTCATGTCTCCTCTAGGTCCTCTTGTTCCATGTCTCCCCTAGGTCCTCTTGATCAATGTCTTCCCGAGATCCCCTTGTTCCATGTCTCCCCTAGGTCCTCTTGTTCCATATCTCCCCTAGGTCCCCTTGTTTCATGTCTTCCCTAAGTCCCCTTGTTTCATGACTCCCCTAGGTCCCCTTGTTTCATGTCTCCTCTAGGTCTCCTTGTTTCATGTCTTCCCTAGGTCTAGATGGGTTAGAGTTTGTAAAATGTGTTCAGGAAAGTTTTCTAAATCAATATATAGAGGTACCAACTAGAGAGGATGCAATATTAGATCTCCTATTAGGAAACAAGTTAGGACAGGTGATGGAAGTGTGCGTTGGGGAACACTTTGGTTCCAGTGATCATAACACCATTAGTTTCAACTTGGTCATGGATAAAGATTGATGTGGCCCTTGGACTAAGGTTCTAAACTGGAAAAAGGCCAAACTTAAAGAAATAAGAAAGGATCTGAAAAGCGTGGATTCGGACAGGTTGATGTCTGGCAAGGATTTGATTGGTAAGTGGGAGGCCTTCAAAGGAGAAATTTTGAGAGTGCAGAGTTTGTATGTTCCTGTCAGGATTAAAGGCAAACTGAATAAGAACAAGGAACCTTGGTTCTCAAGGGTTATTGGAACTCTGGTAAAGAAGGAAAGAGAGATGTATGACATGTATAGGAAACAGGGAGCAGATTAGGTGCTTGAGGAGTATAAAAAGTGCAAAAAATACTTAAGAAAGAAATCAGGAGGGCTAAGAGAAGACATAAGGTTGCTTTGGCAGTCAAGGTGAAGCATAATCCAAAGAGCTTCTACAGGTATATTAAGAGCAAAAGGATAGTAAGGGATAAAATTGGTCTTCTTGAAGATCAGAGTGGTCGACTATGTATGGAACCAAAAGAAATGGGGGAGATCTTAAATGTTTTTTTTGCGTCTGTACTTACTAAGGAAACTGGCATGGAGTCTATGGAAATAAGGCAAACAAATAGTGAGGTCATGGAACCTATACAGATTGAAGAGGAGGAGGTGCTTGTTACCTTGAAGCAAATCAGAGTAGATAAATCCCCAGGACCAGACAGGGTATTTCCTCGGACCTTGAAGGAGACTAGTGCTGAAATTACAGGGGCCCTGGCAGATATATTTAAAATGTCGGTATCTACAGGTGAGGTGCCAGAGGATTGGAGGATAGCTCATGTTGTTCCATTGTTTAAAAAAGGCTCAAAAAGTAATCCAGGAAATTATAGGCCGGTAAGTTTGACGTCGGTAGTAGGTAAATTATTGGAAGGAGCACTAAGAGATAGGATCTACAAGTATTTAGATAGACAGGGACTTATTAGGGAGAGTCAACATGGTATGTGGTAGGTCTAACAAATCTATTAGAGTTTTTCAAGGAGTTTACCAGGAAAGTGGATGAAGGGAAGGCAGTGGATGTTGTCTACATGGACTTCAGTAAGGCCTTTGACAAGGTCCCGCATGGGAGGTTAGTTAGGAAAATTCAGTCGCTAGGTATACATGGTGAGGTAGTAAATTGGATTGGACATTGGCTCAATGGAAGAAGCCAGAGAGTGGTAGTGGAGGATTGCTTCTCCGAGTGTGGAGGTCTGTGACTAGTGGTGTGCCACAGGGATCAGTGCTGGGTCCAGTGTTATTTGCCATCTATATCAAGGGTCCCCAACCTTTTTTGCAATGCGGACCGGTTTAATATTGACAATATTCTTGCGGACCGGCCGACCGGGGGGTAGGGTTGCCAACGGACAAGGGTAGCAGTCAAATACGTTGTGTTTACCCCGAGAAAGACTACAATGACCATGAAGCCTTGCACGGGCACCAGTGTGCATGCGTGTACGTGCCGATTTTCTTCCACAAATCGTTTTTAGCGATTCTGTTCGGGGAGGGGTGTTAATCACGACCGGAATATAAGTGATAAGTGGCTAATACACTCAATTTTGTTTCTAAAACGGTTTATCTAACAAATTTAATATTAAACACACAGCATATTTTCCTCGCATGAATATAGTGATAAGTCAATTATCAGGGGAGGACAGGGGAGCTTGAAGTAAGTGTTGAATGAACCTCCAGTAGAAGTGGTAGAGGCAGGTTTGATATCATTTAATGAAAAATTGGATAGGTATATGGATAGGAAAGGAATGGAGGGTTGTGGGCTGAGTGCAGGTCAGTGGGACTAGGTGAGAGTAGCGTTCTGCACGGACTAGAAGGGCAGAGATGGCCTGTTTCCGTGCTGTAATTGTTATATGGTTATATAAGTCAATAGTATCATAACATTTTAAGTAACGTTTGGATATTAAACACACAGCACATATTTTCCCCGTATGAATATATAAAATCATTGCAACACACCAATATCGCTGAATCAGTGGGAGCCCTGGGCTTTTTTCCCTGCAACAAGCTGGTCCTATCGAGGGGTGATAGGAGACAGCGATACTCGAAGGGGGTTCCTTATGTCCAGTCTATTCCCCAATTTAGTTTTCGTTGCATTCATTGCAGAGATATGTTGAAAATGGAAGCAACATTTTCAGTGCTTTTGTGGCTATCTCAGGATATTGAGCCTTGACTTTGATCCAGAATGCCAGCAAAGATGTTATGTCAAACATACTTTTCAGCCCGCTGTCATTTGCAAGCTCGAGGAGTTGATCTTCTTCCCGCGCTGACACGGATGACGTGTGGGTAATGACCTCGTTTCATTCAAGCTCAACAGTGGGCGTGACAAGGAATGGGGAAAGGTGCAGCTGACTCATATCGCCAAATCATATCGTTTCCTCACGGCCCGGTGGTTGGGGACCGCTGATCTATATCTATGATCTGGATGATAATGTGGTAAGTTGGATCAGCAAATTTGCTGATGATACAAAGATTGGAGGTGTAGTAGTCAGTGAGGAAGGTTTTCAAAGCTTGCAGAGGGATTTGGACCAGGTGGAAAATGGGCTGAAAAATGGCAGATGAAGTTTAATACAGACAAATGTGAGGTATTGCACTTTGGAAGGACAAACCAAGGTAGAACATGCAAGGTAAATGGTAGGGCACTGAGGAGTGCAGTAGAACAGAGAGATCTGGGAATACAGATACAAAATTCCCTAAAAGTGGCGTCACAGGTAGATAGGGTCGTAAAGAGAGCTTTTGGTACATTGGCCTTTATAAATCAAAGTATTGAGCATAGGAGTTGGAATGTTATGGTGAGGTTGTATAAGGCATTGGTGAGGCTGAATTTGCAGCATTGTGTGGAGTTTTGGTACCAAATTACAGGAAGGATATGAAGAAGGTTGAAAGAGTGCAGAGAAGGTTTACAAGGATGTTGCTGGGACTTGAGAAACTGAGTTACAGAGAAAGGTTGAATAGGTTAGGACTTTATTCCCCGGAGCGTAGAAGAATGAGGGGAGATTTGACAGAGGTATATAAAATTATGATGGGTATAGATAGAGTGAATGCAAGCAGGCTTTTTCGACTGAGGCAAGGGGAGAAAAAAACCAGAGGATATGGGTTAGGGTGAAGGGGGAAAAGTTTAAGGGGAACATTAGGGGGGCTTCTTCACACAGAGAGTGGCGGGAATGTTGAATGAGCTGCCAGATGAAGTGGTAAATGTGGGCTCACTTTTAACATTTAAGAAAATCTTGGACAGATACATGGATGGGAGGTGTATGGAAGGATATGGCTCAGGTGCAAGTCAGTGGGACTGGGCAGAAAAATGGTTTGGCACAGCCAAGAAGGGCCAAAAGGCCTGGTTCTGTGCTGTAATGTTCTATGGTTCGATGATTCTAAGGTCCTCTTGTTTCATGTCGCCCCTTGGTCCTCTTTTTCATGTCTCCCCTAGGTTCCCCTGTCCCATGTCTCCTCTATGTCTCCTTGTTCCATGTCTCCTCTACGTCTCCTTCTTCCATGTCTCCTCTATGTCCCCTTGTTCCATGTCTCCTCTACGTCTCCTTCTTCCATGTCTCCTCTATGTCCCCTTGTTCCATGTCTCCCCTAGGTCCCCTTGCTTCATATCTCCCCTAGGTCCCCTTGTTTCATGTCTCCCCTAGGTTTCCCTGTCTCATGTCTCCTCTATGTCTCCTTGTTCCATCTCTCCTCTATGTCCCCTTGTCCCATGTCTCCTCTAGGTCCCCTTGTTTCATGTCTCCTTTAGGTCCCCTTGCTCCATAAGCCTCTCTTACTCATTGTATTAGTACTATCCTGGTTTGATCTCCCAAAATGCAAATGCCTCATATTATCTGGACATGTATGCAAATTAAAATTAGGAACTGCAGTGCACACAGACAATGCAACAAATTTCTGATTAATTCAATAACCACACAAGACGTTGCCAAAATATGCACTTAGAGGACACCTGTACACCTGCTCGTTAATGCAAATATCTAATCAGCCAATCACGGGGCAGTAGCTTAATGCTTAAAAACATGTGGACATGGTCATGACATTCAGTTGTTGTTCAGGCCAAACATCAGAATAGGGAGGAAATGTGATCAAAGTGATTTTGACCACATGGGGTAATTGTTAGTGTCAGATGGAGTGGTTTGAATATCTCAGAAACTACTGCGATCGTTTTGCACAACAGTCTTTAGAATTTATAGAAAATTGTGTTAAAAGCCAAATAAAAGATCCAATGAACAGCATTTTTGTGGGTGAGATTGCCTTCTTATTAAGATAAGACAGAGGAGAATACCCAGACTGGGTCAATCTGACAAGAAGGTGACAATAACTCAAATAACCACACGTTACAACAATGCTGTGCAGAAGAGTTTCTCTGAATGCACAACACACCAAGCCTAGAAGTGGATGGACGACAGCAGCAAGAGACCACAAACATACACTCAGTGGCCATTATATTTTGTACAGGAGGTACGTACAGAGACCACTGAATATATATTGTCAATGACTGTGATTGAGAAAACCACATTTTCTAACTCTTTCTTTGTGATATGTGAAGTCAAAGAATGCCTTGTGATATTAAACACTGTCATTGTCTCTTTGAGAACTTTCTGCTCTCTTCAAGGATATCTTGATGACATGATTCATTGGGAAAGTCTATGATGTTCATTGGTATCTTTAGATGGCTATCAACTGTTGCAGAACGTTGATTATGATGTTCATGTTCTATTAAATGTTGCTGTCTGCTTAGGCGGATTTATTCTATTAGATCTGGTATCTTCATAGTTACAGTGAAGAGCCACCAGTTTTAAAAAGGTTCATTCTGGGTAGGTCTGAGTAACTAGAAGCAAGTTTTGCCTCATTCCTTAACTTTAGTTTCAACTGAAGTCAGGGATGTCAAGCAGACAGCTGACTTGCTACTACCTGTTATGTTTTGAAACTTCAAAGCATTAAATTAGTTCAAAGGAAGACATGAGAGTTTGGGAATGCGAGTCTAACTTCCAGCTTAGTTTAGCAGCGATCACATATTTTTACATATATCCCCTAATTAGATTAGATTATTAGATTATGAAGATACTCAGTCCTCGTTTATTGTCATTTGGAAATGCATGCATTAAAAAATGATACAATGTTCCTCCAGAAAGATATCACAGAAACACGGGACAAACCAAGACTAACTGACAAAACCACATAATTATAACATCTAGTTACAACAGTGCAAAGCAATACCATAATTTGATTGCAGACCATGGGCATGGTAAAAAATGTCTCAAGTCCTGATAGCCCCATCATCTCACGCAGACGGAAGCGCCGCAAACTTGCCGATGCATTGGAGCACCTGACTGCAGCCGACTCTGAGTCTGTCCGAAAACTTCAAGCCTCCGACCTGCCCCCCGACACCGAGCATTGAGCACCATCTCTGCCGAGCGCTTCGAACCTGCCCCGGCCACCGAGCAACAAGCAAAGCCAAGGACTCGGGGCCTTCCCCTCCAGAGATTCTGGCTCACACAGTAGCAGCGGTGGCGAAACAGGCATTTCAGAAGTTTCATCAGATGTTCCTCCGTACTCTCACATCTGTCTCCGTCAAATCAGAATTGTGCATCCTACTTGACAAATATCGTTCACCGGAGTGGCCGCTGCAAGCTGTGTCGCGCCTCCATCTTCTCCTCCCTCCTCTGGGAGAGTCAATAATTAATCATTTTAATCAACAGGAATGTTAAATCAATCAATATATCTACGAGTTTACTCAAATATTATTGAAATATTAAATGCACAACACTGCTTAGCTGTAAACTCCAATTCAATGTAGAATGCATCTCAACAATATACACTGTATACTATGTAATACAGCTACTCTATGCAGATATCCACAGTATAGTAAATTTTAAATTGTCCCATTCAGGCCTTCCATTCATTCAGCTGGGCATCTACTTTTACAAGTAGTTTTTTGTCTCCTGCTTGAAGTTCATGCAATAACCTTAATGCACAAAGAGTAGATTCTGGTTCTTTATACTCATAAAAACTGAATGCTTGCAACTTTGCTGAAGCTCCTTGAACTCTTTTCCAGCTAAAAACAAAGCCACATTTCACAATTAATAGTCTGATTAACATATCGGAAGCTTTCTCAGATATGTTGCCTACAAAAACTGCTGTGGTCAGAACACTGCTTTTGTCACTTTCACAATTCCTCTGAGCAGCATGGTCCTTCCTTGGCCCAATATGTTTTCCAACCAGAGGCACGGAGATTGGTTCAAGGAGTACAGCATGGTGACAGCTGTGGCATCATCCACTACCTTTCTTAATTCCCTTTCAGTGGTTTCATTGCGGGGGATGTGGCATGCAAATGGAGGATGGATCTCCAATCAAGTTGTAGTTGTCTCAGCCACAATACTGGTCCTTCTGTTTTTACCACATGCAAGCCCAATGTGGCTCATTGGTTGTTGTATTTCACGGTCATGAATATCATTCCCACAGGAATTATCTTTTCTCCAATATAACTTTTTAATTGGATATCTGCAGGCTTCAGTTTAGTATCTTTGAAATGTCATTCGAATTCATTTTGTGGAATGACTGAAAAAGCTAAACCAGTGTCCAATTCCATTTAATTAACTTTCCTTTCACTTCTGGTGTAAGCCATGTTGCTTGTCTATTGTTAATTTTCACAATGTAAATCTCAAGGGTACACAGCCCTGTGTTACTCTCATCATTATCAGATATTTCATCAACAGCATGCAGATTAGTGTGCTTTTTGAAACTGCAACTTGACTTTTTGCCTTTTTCCCTTTTCTGTGCAGTTCATTTATTTTTGCCTATTCAATACGCTTTTTGTATGTGACCTAGTTTGTTGGATTTTCTGCAAGTTTTGCCTTTAAATCTGCATTTGTTTGATGTATGTGAGCACCTACCACAATGGTAACACAATTTATTTGGTCTGGCTAGTTTCTGTTTAGATGCTGCAACTTTGTTCATGCTTACTTTCATTACTGACTGCAAGTCAATTGCATCTCTGTCTGTGGTTTCCATTGAAACAGTGATTTCAAGTGCTCTTTTAAATGTAAGCTGTGCTTCAGTTAGGAGTCAGTTTTGAATGCTTTATTTTAAGATTCCACAAATTATATGATCTCAGTGTATCATTAAGCCCAATCCCAAACTGACAATGCTCAGACAATTGCTTCGATTTAGCCACATACACTGAAATGAACTCCCCTTCTTTTTGATTCTGCTTATGTGATCTGCAGTCACCATGGCCTCAGTTGTAAATGTTCCTGCATTACTTTGACGATCTCAGCAAAGCTTATTTTGGATGGTTTGTTTGGAGCGGTCAAACATCGAAACAAACTGTATGCCCTTAAACCCAATACGATGAGCAAAATTTGCACTCATTTCTCATTGGCTATTTCATTTACTTCAAAATATTGTTGAATTAGCTCAGTATACATATTCCAGTTGAGCCAATCTTTAGATTAGATTATGAGGACATAAGACCTCTTTTATTGTTATTTAATAATGCATACGTTAAGAAATGATACAATGTTCCTCCAGTATGATTTCACAGAAACACAAGACAAACCAAGACTAAAAAACTGACAAAAAACCACATAATTATAACATATAGTTACAACAGTGCAACACAATACCGTAATTTGATAAAGAACAGACCATGGGCACGGTAAAAAAAAGTCTCAAAGTCTCTCGAAAGTCCCATCATCTCACGCAGACGGTAGAAGGAAGAAAAACTCTCCCTGCCATGAACCTCCAGCACTGCAAACTTGCCGATGCAGCACCCTGGAAGCACCCGACCACAGCCGACTCTTGAGTCCATCCAAAAACTTCGAGCCTCCGACCTGCCCTCCAACACCGAGCACCGAGCACCGAGCACCATCTCTGCCGAGCGCTTCGACCCCGGCCCCGGCAACAGGCAATAGGCAAAGCCGAGGATCTCGGGCTTTCCCCTCTGGAGATTCTCAATCACACAGTAGCAGCGGCAGCGAAGCGGGCATTTCAGAAGTTTCTCCAGAGCGATTGCTTTTTAGGTGCCAGTAACCTGCCTTTTCCCCTTCTCCTGTCAGTAGAAGCAGTTTCGCTGGGCCTTGTAGCTAAGCCACACATGAAGGCCTGAAGCTGGACCTGGTTGACAAGACTATTTGAGACGCATGCCATCGGGAGAATTTAATAGGTAGTGGGAGCTTCTCCCCACTACCTTCACTGCTAAGGAACCACATGCTTTAATACACTTCGTTAATCTTATTTAATACAACATAAAAGGCCATTCAGCTGCCCAGATCTATTCCAGTCCCAAGAGGGCTTCATTTTCACCCCTTCCTTTCCAATCCTGATGAAGAGACTTGGCCCCAAACAGCAACTTTTACTCATTTTCATAGATGCTGTCGACCTGCTGAATTCCTCCTGAATTTTGTGTGTGTTACTCTAGACTTCCAGTGTCTGCAGAATTTCTGGTGTTACGATTTGCACCCTCCTCCTCATTTCTCTTTGACCCTGCTGTTTCCTGTGAATGGTCACCAACTCCCAACTCTCGAAGGGCAATCCACAGCTTCAGATTGATCTACCGGCATGTGTTTGGGTTGTGAGTGGAAACGAGAGCACCCAGATGAACTCAATGAAATTCTCCAACGAACCGCCAGAGTTGTATTAAACTGGAGCTTATGCAACTAAGACAGAAGAACACTGACCCCAAACAATGAGTACCAGGAGTAGATGGTAGTTTTACAAATGGCTTCTGCAGAAGTGTTTACCATTCATTCACAGAATGAATGGAAATTAGCGCCAAGCAGACTAAGTCTCTGGAACAAGTAGGTTGCTAAAACAAGGAAGACTGTTAACCAAATGCTGATAAATGAGATTACTATTGATGGGTACTTCATGGTCACATGTGCCAAAGGACCTGATCTGTGCTGACTGACTCAACAACTATGAAATCTTCATTCTCTCTCTTAAAGATGAGACTTAAATTAAATTTGGCAAGTCCCCATTGACTCTTACCAATATTTATTGATGAACCGTAGAAAGCATCCTATCTGGTATGGCAACTGCTCTGCACATGAACACGAGAAACTGCAGAGTTGTGAAGAGAGTTCAGCACATCATGGAAACCACTCTCCTCTCCATAGACTCTGTCTTAATTTTTCACGCTTCAGTAAAGCAGCCAGGATATTAAGAACATCATTCACCCCGGACATTCTCTCTTCTCCCCTCTACTTTCAGGCAAAAGATAGAAAAGCCTGAAACATGCACCACCAGGCACAAGGACAGCTTCTACTCTGCTATAAATTGTTCCCTAATTCAATAGATTGGATTTTTGACCTCACAATCTATCTCGTTATTATCTTGCACCTTATTGTTTATCTGCACTGCACTTTCTCTGGTGCTATTAAACTTTATTTTACTTTATTGTTCTACTTCAATGCATTATATAATTACTTGATCTGTATGAACACAAGCTGTTCACTGTATCTTGGTGCATGTGACAATAATAAACCAATTCCAATTCCAAATACTTCATGTTTTTCATTTATCACCTATTTTTGATTCCATCTATGCTCACTAATTCTCATTTTCCTTTCTGAATTGATTTGAGTCCAGCTTACATTTCCTGCTTTATATTTTCTTGTTTTACTTGTAAGATAAAGAAATGTGCTACTGTTGAAGATGCTGAATAGCTGAAATAGTCACAATTTCACTCTGAACCCTGCTGAATTTTGGTTCCATGAGTACAATGGGTGAACAGGTCTGAACTCCTGGGCATCAACATCTCTGAAGATCAGTTCTGGCTCCAACGTATTGATACAATTTTGAAGAAGGACTGTAGAATTTTGCCCAGGTTTCCTGCATTTTGGATGTCAACTTGGACTATAGACTTTTTCCGTCTTATAGTTTTTTTGTATTTTGTGTTTTTCGCTTGATCTTTCCCATTTATTTGTGTGGGGGTGGGGTGGTAGATTTGGGGGTCATAGAAACATAGAAAATAGGTGCAGGAGTAGGCCTTTTGGCCCTTCGAGCCTGCACTGCCATTTATTATGATCATGGCTGATCATCCAACTCAGAACCCTGCACCAGCCTTCCCTCCATACCCCCTGATCCCCGTAGCCACAAGGGCCATATCTAACTCCCTCTTAAATATAGCCAATGAACTGGCCTCAACAGTTTCCAGTGGCAGAGAATTCCACAGATTCACCACTCTCTGTGTGAAGAAGATTTTCCTAATCTCAGTCCTAAAAGGCTTCCCCCTTATCCTCAAACTGTGGCCCCTCGTTCTGGACTTCCCCAACATCGGGAACAATCTTCCTGTATCTAGCCTGTCCAATCCCTTTAGGATTTTATACGTTTCAATCAGATCCCCCCTCAATCTTCTAAATTCCAACGAGTACAAGCCTACTTCATCCAGTCTTTCTTCATAAGAAAGTCCTACCATCCCAGGAATCAATCTGGTGAACCTTCTTTGTACTCCCTCTATGGCAAGGATGTCTTTCCTCAGATTAGGGGACCAAAACTGCACACAATACTCCAGGTGTGGTCTCACCAAGGCCTTGTACAACTGCAGTAGTACCTCCCTGCTCCTGTACTCGAATCCTCTCGCTATAAATGCCAGTATACCATTCGCCTTTTTCACCGCCTGCTGTACCTGCATGCCCACTTTCAATGACTGGTATATAATGACACCCAGGTCTCGTTGCACCTCCCCTTTTCCTAATCGGCCACCATTCAGATAATAATCTGTTTTCCTATTTTTGCCACCAAAGTGGATAACTTCACATTTATCCACATTAAATTGCATCTGCCATGAATTTGCCCACTCACCCAACCTATCCAAGTCACCCTGCATCCTCTTAGCATCCTCCTCACAGCTAACACTGCCGCCCAGCTTCGTGTCATCCGCAAATTTGGAGATGCTGCATTTAATTCCCTCATCCAAGTCATTAATATATATTGTAAACAACTGGGGTCCCAGCACTGAGCCTTGCGGTACCCCACTAGTCACTGCTTGCCATTCTGAAAAAGTCCCGTTTATTCCCACTCTTTGCTTTCTGTCTGCTAACCAATTCTCCATCCACATCAATACCTTACCCCCAATACCATGTGCTTTAAGTTTGCACACTAATCTCCTGTGTGGGACCTTGCCAAAAACCTTTTGAAAATCCAAATATACCACATCCACTGGTTCTCCCCTATCCACTCTAGTAGTTACATCCTCAAAAAATTCTATGAGTTTCGTCAGACATGATTTTCCTTTCACAAATCCATGCTGACTTTGTCCGATGATTTCACCACTTTCCAAATGTGCTGTTATCACATCTTTGATAACTGACCCCAGCAGTTTCCCCACCACCGACGTTAGGCTAACCGGTCTATAATTCCACGGTTTCTCTCTCCCTCCTTTTTTAAAAAGTGGGGTTACATTAGCCACCCTCCAATCCTCAGGAACTAGTCCAGAATCTAACGAGTTTTGAAAAATTATCACTAATGCATCCACTATTTCTTGGGCTACTTCCTTAAGCACTCTGGGATGCAGACCATCTGGCCCTGGGGATTTATCTGCCTTTAATCCCTTCAATTTACCCAACTCCACTTCCCTACTAACATGTATTTCGCTCAGTTCCTCCATCTCACTGGACCCTCTGTCCCCTACTATTTCTGCAAGATTATTTATGTCCTCCTTAGTGAAGATAGAACCAAAGTAATTATTCAATTGGTCTGCCATGTCCTTGCTCCCCATAATCAATTCACCTGTTTCTGTCTGCAGGGGACCTACATTTGTCTTAACCAATCTTTTTCTTTTCACATATCTATAAAAGCTTTTACAGTCAGTTTTTATGTTCCCTGCCAGTTTTCTCTCATAATCTTTTTTTCCTTCCTAATTAAGCCAATGTGCTTGTTCTGTTTTTGTTTGCTTTTATGTGTAGGGAGGATTTGGGGGTTGATTATCATGCTGCTTTTCTTTCTTAGTTTCTTGGATAACTGGAGAAGAGGAACGTTAGAGTTGTACAGTTTGATAACAAATGAACCTTTGATTTACAATGACCAATTAACTTATTAGCTGGTGCATCTTTGGACTGTGGGAGGAAACTAGAGCACTCAGAGAAGACCCATGCATTCTCTGGGGAGAACTTACATACTCCTTACAGAGGACGCCGGGACTGAACTCCGAACTCTGACACCCTGAGCTGCAATAGCGTCATGCTAACTGATATGCTACAAAGGGTTAATGTGAATCTATTAGTAAAGATGATTGACAAGCATTCCTCTCCATTAGGAAAAAACCTTGTCTAACAGTATTTTTCTGTGGCTTCAGTTGTGGCAAAAGAATAGTTTTCTTTAATATTAACAATTTAAAATTCCGTAGATGGGTGCCATCAAATCATACCCTTCTGATAGCAGGCACCAAAGCTGCAGCATTGTGAAAATGCTATTAGTCTGTGGGAATCAAACGGATGCCTTTTGCTGTTCACATTGGGAGTGAACAGGGAAAAGGCCCATTTTGATCTGGAGATATTCATGAAGTTGTCTCTGATCATCACTGATGCAGTTTTGATTTAATGTCAAATTCTTGGCAAGCATTCTGAAGCAGTCTTACATGAATGCACATGTTCCAAGTCTCCTCACACGGTGCAATTGATGTAGTTCTTCCTTCAGCTCAGCCTCAATGCTCATCAGATCTATCATTTACTTGAAATTGTTAGACTTCATATTGAGTTAAAATTAAAATGCAGCTATACTCATGCCAGTGCATTAAGAGCGCTTGCCATCCATTTGCTTGTTAAACCATTTATTTGGCATTGGCAGGAGCTTAAAGAGGAAAGATCTGCTTCTTTATTTATTAACAAAATCCCCCATTACAGTGCTCTGAACCATGAACCTCCAAGAAATGAAAAGTATCTGTTGTAAGCTATTGAAGTACCACGGGCTGAAAAGCTAAATGTTTCAGGAAGGGAATAGAAGCCACTTAGTTCCAGCTTGTATTGTCACGGGTTCAAGGGCAGATCCTAAGAGAAAGGTTCACCACCTGATCCCTGGCTGGTGGCATGCTCCTAAATCTTCTGCTGAATAGGGCAACCTGACTATTTGCTCAAGTGGTCACTGATACAAATGTAGGTTTGAGAGGACTGACCTTCAGTAAGAAGCATTTGACACACAAGAGATTCTGTAGATGAGGGAAATCTTGAGCAACAGACACAAAATTCTGGAGGACCTCAGCAAGTCAGGCATAATTTATGGAGAGCAATTAACAGTCAAGACTTCGGGCCAAGATCCCTCATCAGGACTGGAAAGGTGAGAAGCCAGAACAAAAAAGTGGGGGAGGAGGAGGTGTACAAGTTGGCAGGTGGTAAGTGAAGAGGTAGGTGGGGAATAGAGCATGAACAGAAATGATGTGAGAAGACAGTGAAACATGGAATAAAGGGAAGCAGATGGGGAACCAGAACGAAGTGAGGAGCAGGACATGAGGGTGAGGAGGGGAAGAGATGCAGCGAGAGAGCCATTGGAATGAGCATTTAAGAAACTATTTCGAAAGAGGACCTGTCCTCACCTGAGATATCTGCAACACCACCTATCTCTCTGCACACAAGAGGCAGAGGGAGGGTAGATGACGGGAAGTGGATTCAACTGGTGACTTGAATAAGCCCACCCATGGTACTTAAACTGACTGGCACCGCATTTCAAAGCTTTAACCAAATAGTTGAAAAAATTCAAGAATTTTATTCTGGTGCCTTCTCCCTTCTTTTCCAGTTCTGATGTACCACCTCAGCCCAAAACAGCGGCTGTTTATTCATTTCCATAAACTCTGCCTGACTTGTTGAGTTCCTCCAGTATCTTAAGTGTGTTGCTTTGGATTTCCAATTTCTTGTTTTTCTGAAAGGTATCTTCCTGTCTCTAATCAGATGTATGATTTTTAAAAATGAAAATTGTTAACATGGAGGTGAAGGTGCTCAAACATTTGCCCCTACCTACCTGTATCCCAATCATGTCCCTGCAGATTCTAGGACAAACCCGAAGACTCATAGGCAGCAGTGCAGTTAATGAGCTCCAATAAATACACTCAACATTCTCTCTGATTTTCTTTTACAGCTGCATCGGCCAGGAAAGTTTTACATGGCCTGAAAACTGTGAGGCACTTTGAGTTTTTTTATTGTAATATGCATACTATGAGTATTTAGAATGAAAATTGAAAAATCACTCATGCTTTTGATTTTATTTATTAATTGAAGGGTATAATAAAATAGAGCACACAAAGAAAATCACGATTCGTAAACTTTTAAACTTAAATAGCATTGATGTTGAGCAGGCCAGCGGTTTATTAACGATGAGCTACCAGCTTCCATTCTGTGTTTATTGTTGCAAATTGTAACAGTGTTGTAACTTGAAACACTGACAATGTAAATACATTGAAGATCTAAAAAGTTTCAAAGTAAAAGCTGCAGTATGTTTATTATTTAGAAAATTTATGGATTATATTCATTAACAGGGTATTTCACAATTATATTAAAATTGATTTCAAAATTATATTAACTTTATACAGTACTATGCAGAAGTTTTACACTGATATATATAGCTAGAGTGCCTAACATTTGCACAGTACTGTATTTGTCAACATGGAAGGTAGAGCGAGTTTGTAAATCAGGTAGAAGCAAAGGATTTTGGGAATGGTGAGGGTGGAGCGCTGCGGGACGGGTGGCAGAGAAGGAGTGCTAGTGGCAGGGGTGTGTGGGTGGTGCATGTGCAGACACACTCAGCCTTGAGACACCAGGTAAGGTAACTTGATTCCAAATAATTGGTTTATCGATCATTACAGAATGTCTCTCTGGTGCTCCCCACTCCCTTCCCTCTCCCTTCCCCTCTTCCCAATTATGATTCCTCTCTCCCTGCCTCCTTCCTGCCCCATTCCCACTCTCAATCCACAACAGAGACCGATTTTAGAATCAGGATTATCATTACTTACCTATTTCCATGAAATTTGTTTTTCTTTGTGGCAGCAGTACAATGCAATACAATACATAAAATTGCTGCAGTACTGTCAGAAGTTTTTGGCAACCTTTCTATGTATATATGTGCCTCGGACATTTGAACAGTGCTGTATAAAAGAACTTTACAGCTGCATTGCATCACAGGCTATGAGCACGGAATCATTTCAGTTACTGTGCGGCCGTGCCCCTGCGCAGCTTAGAGGGAACAGTGTATACAACATCAAATAGAGTGAAGTTAATGAGTTACTTTGTTATGTAAACAAACAAACTGTTAGTGAGGGAAACATCCAAAATTGTATGAGGGGATTTGGCATCAATTCAATTTTGCAATTGTTTTGCAAAGTTCCAAAGCATGTTGCAAAGTATATCAACAGCAGAATGATCTTAAATCATTAATCGTTCTATAGATTCTCTTCTTGTTGCACCATAGCCTACAAAGTTCAAAATTCAAAGTAAATTTATTATCAAAGCATGTACATGTAATACCACTGTGAGATTCCTTTCTTGCAGGCAGGTGCCATGGTAGTGCTCGGGGTGTTCTGCTGTCAGAGTCTGTGTACATCCACCCCCATGGAAGGTCTGGGTTTCCTCCTAGTCCTCTGGTTTCCTCCCACAGTCCAAAGATCTACTGGGTAGGTTAATTGGTCTTCGTAAATTGTTCTGTGATTGGTTAAGGTTAATCAGGGGTTAATGGAGAGATATGGTTCGAAGGCCAGAATGGTCTACTCTGCACTCTATTGTTAAAATTAATTTAAAAATTAACAATTCTCAGTAGAGCCAAGAAATACAATAGAATCAATGAAAAACTACACATTAAGAAACATAGGCCAACACCCAATGTGCAAAAGAAGACAAATTGTGGAAATACAAACAAACAAATAAATAAATAATAGAGATTGTGAGTCCATCACTTGTGGGATCAGTTCAGTGTCTAACGTGGTGCAAGTCTGTTTCAGTTTTGAGCACAGAGAATAAAGCAATGGTTCAACCTCTTCTGCAATTCAAAGGGAAAGTTTAAATCGAGAACCTTCCCAATTCCCAACACTTCTCCCTCACCAAAATGCAATTCCTGCTAAATTTGAGGTGTGACAATATGGATGAGTTTAAACTGTGCAAAATGCATTCTCGTTGCACGCGTGCATTTGCCGCGCCTGAATAAATGGGAGATTGAATTTGCCTTGTGAAGTGCCAATGTTGTGTTAAAGCCATCTCTATAGGTAGTTTCCCATTCAAGTGGAAATCAGCAGTTCATGTTATTGTGTACTCTGTTTAAAATTCACAAAAACACTGCACAGGGAAGCGCTGTAATTAGTTCTAATTTTTATTTTCTTGGGACTAGGTAAAGCATGAAACAAAATGCAAGATAGAACAAACGTTTAATGTAAATGAATACCATGTCCAACCCCTACCTTGATCCATCCTGCACCTTTGTTCCCTTCCCTGGACCCCTCAGCCAGGGTAAGTAAAATTATTATGACAGGGTTAGGCTCTCTGCCAAGGAAACTACTTCAAATTAATTACCTTCTTGACATTTTAAAGGAAATTTTTTTTGAGTATACATATAACCGAGATAAAGCAGTCTTTTTTTATTATCTTGTCGGTATGCAAACTACTTCTCACTGCAGTTGGTGAATTATTCAGCAAGGGCAATCCCCAGAAGGCAGAGGAGATATTGGCTTACTTGATCCAAAGCACGAAAAACTTCTCTAGTTCTTTCACATCTTTGAGTGCCTGTTGCTTCTCTCACGGCTTCCTTTGTTTGTCTGCTTTAGTCCAGAAATGTAGTGTACGGTTTTGGTCATGTTATTACAGGAAAGACATGATTTATCGAGTTGGAGTGCAGAGAAGATTTATCAGGATGTTTCCAGGATTTGAAGGACTGTTATTGACAGAGGTGCAGATTAATTTCACCCCTCCAATAGTGAATAAAGCAGAAAAGGAGCAAAGATGCTCAGCAGGTCTGGGAGCATCGAATGAGAACAGAGGCAACATTTCAGGTGAATAACCTTTTATCAGAGAGTCACTGACTTCTGTTTCTTTTTGAAAAAATACTGCTAGGTATTTCCAAAAATTTACTTGATTTCAGATTTTCAAGGAGTGTTTTTTTTGGATCATATAAATTGTTTTATATAAATATGCATCCAAATTGTGCCAACTGATCATTTTCCAGTCCCGATGATGGGACTCAGCCTGAAGCATTGACTGTTCATTTCTCTTCAGAGATGTTGGCTGATCTGCTGAGCACCCCCAGCTCCTCTGAATGTTGTTAAGCTATGTGATCAGTCTTTGGATCAATACCAAAGCAGTTTACTCCACACTGGTTTATATTTCAGCTTTACATTCTTTCTTCTTCAACACCTGAAAAAAGAAGGGGAAAAAAAAAATCAGTGAAGCTGACTTTCACACGTGTTTCTAGCAATGTGTAAAACTGGGGGCCGTTACTCTTTATTCATTTAGTTTTGAAGACTGCCATTGCATTTCTTATCTAATATTTTTATAAGGAATTTAATTGCAATTCAAAAAGAATACAGGCATTTGAACAAATATCATTTTGCTCCAGATCATGTGAATTAAAAGCAGGAATGGGCCAACCAGCTCTTCTTTACACAGAAAGATCTTTACTGACTTATTATCTCAAAGCTATACTCCCGTTTTAATCATTTGATTCCCTCAGTGTCTGAAACTTAATTGATCTGTCTTAAATGGACTTGGGAAATGAACCCCCCTCGGTCATTCCTATCATACACTAAACCAGGGCAGAAATAGGGCAGGACAGGTCGGCATGGTAGTGTAATGATCAACACATTTTACAGTACAGGCAATCCAGGTTCAATTCCTGCCTCTGCCTGCAAGGAGTTTGTAAGTTCCTTCCAAGTCCGCAAGTGGTTCCTTCGGGTCCAAAGGCGTACCGGTTAGTAGGTTAATTGGTCATTGTAATTTGGCCCATTGATTAGGCTGGGATTAAATTGGGGGATTGAAGGACTGGAAGACCCTGTTCCATGCTGTATGTCAATAAAATAAAGAAATAAAATCTCCTGTTCATCCTGAATGGCCGACACCTTATTTTTCTACTAAAGTATGTCCCTTGGTTCTTCACACTTCAACCCAGATAAAAGTCAAGCCTTGCAAGTAGCTTGTAACTTTTAAAGAGATTGCCAGTGTAAAAAGTTTGAGAGAATGAGGACTGTGAGCATAATTAGAATAGTGGAGCTACAAGAGATTGCAGATGTTGAAATCCACAGCAAAAAAAACCAAAATGCTGGAGGAATTCAATGGGTCAAATAACATCTATGGAGAGAAATGGACAGATGATATTTCCTCTCAGCTTCTCACTTCACCCCCTTTCCCCCACCCAACCACGTTTCCCCTCTTCTGGTTTCACTTATCACCTGCTAGCTTGTACACCTATCCTTACCCACCCCCCCCCCCTTCTTATTCTGGCTTCTCCTACTTTCCTTTCCAGACTCAATGAAGAGTCTTGGCCCAAAGCATTGACTGCTTATTCAGTTCCACAGATGCTGCCTCGCCAGCATGTGGGTTGAGTTAAGAAACTGCAAGGGTAAAAGGACCCTGATCACAGTTATATACAGGCTTCCCAACAGTATCTTGGATGTGGACCACAGATTACAACAGGAAATAGAAAAGGCGAGTCAAAAGGCCAATGTTATGATGGTCATAGGAGATTTTAACTTGCAGTTCGATTGGGAAAATTAGGTTGGTAATGGATCTCAAAAGAGTGAGTTTGTTGAATGTCTACAAAATGGCTTTTTAGAGCAGTTTGTCATTGAGACTACTCAAATGGGTTGGGTGTTATGTAATGAACCAGAGGTGATTTGGGACCTTAAGGTAAAAGAGTCCTGAGGAGCCAGTGATCACAATATGATTGAGTTCAACTTGAAATTTAATAGGGAGAAAGTAAAGCCTGATGTAGCAGTATTTCAGTGGAGTAAAGAAAATTACAGTGGTATGAGAGAGGAGTTGGCTAAACTAAATTGGAAGGAACTGCTGGCAGGGATGACAGCAGAGCAACAATGGTGTGAGTTTCTGGGAAAAGATGAAATATGAAAGCAAGCTAGCAAACAATGTCAAAGTGGACAGTAAAAGCTTTTTCAAGTATGTATAAAATAAAAGAAAGATGAAAGTGGATAGAGGACTCTTAGAAAATGAGGCCAGAGAAATTATAATGGGGGACAAGGAGACGGTAGATGAACTAAAAGAATATTTTGCATCAGCATTCACTGTGGAAGACACAAGCAGTATGCCTGATGTTGTGGCGTGTGAAGGAAGAGAAGTGGGTGCAGTTACTCTTACAAGGGAGAAGGTGCTCAAAAAGCTGAAAGACCTAAGGGTACATAAGTCACCCCGACCAGATGAACTGCACCCCAGGGTTCTGAAAGAGGTAGCGTTAGAGATTGTGGAGGCATTAGCAATGATCTTTTAAAAATCTTTGGACTCTGGCATGGTGCCAGAGGACTGGAAAATTGCAAATGTTACTTCACTCTTTAAAGGAGGAAGGCAGCAGAAAGGAAATTATTGACCAGTTAGCCTGACTTCAGCAACTGAAAAGCTTCTTCACATTTTGCAACCCATCTTGCTCCAAAAGGCCAAAATAATCCTTACCCTCATCTCCTTTTGTCCTCTTCCCTTTCTTCTCCAAGGGAGAGTAGCCGCACAGAAGCTGATTTAAAGAGTGACTCACTTTCGCATAGCCCTTCACAAACCTCCAACAGTACCCACAGAACCCAAGGAACGAGTGCAAAGCGCTCACAGTCTGGGGCCTTGACCATGTGGTCACCGCCTCTATCTTAAATGGATCTTGTAGATACTCCACCTTGTGAGACTATGTGCCCAACATAGCTGACAGATGTCTTGCAGAACTGGTACTTGTCCAGGGAAAATTTTAACCCACAGCTTTCAGGTGGCCCAGCATCTTCAGTAGCCTCACTTCATCTTCCTCCAAGGTGGACCTAAACACTATGAGGTCATCCCAGTACACCAATACCTCAAGCAAGTTCATATGCCCCATCGTTTTCTCCATGACACGCTGGAAGTTCACAGGGGCTCCCGATATGCCCTGTGTCATCCTTTTGAACTGGATGAATCCTAGTGGACATAAAAATTCTGTGTTCTCTTTGTCAACTTCACCAGAGAAACCTCTCCTCAATCCGGCCATCCTAATTGGATGGCACACAATTCTCCTATCTCTTATCTTCAACAGAAACCCAAACAATCAGCTTACACTGGATAAAATACAGAACAGCATAACAGTAAAAAAAATGAACCAGGAACCAGGGCATACATATGTATACGTTACCATATGTCACCCTGAGATTCGTTTTCTTGTGGGCATTTAAAGTAGAACAATGAAATACAATAGAATCAGTGAAGACTAACAATGTGAAAAAGAAGACAAATTGTGCAAATAGAGAAAAAACAAATAACAAATAAGAAACAATCAAGTCCTCGTCAATGAAGGATATCCTGCAGGAAGTGTATGCCCTGCTTGAGAAATACTGTCAGATAAGCTTCACCTGAGACTTGTTGGGTGTCAGAAGACTTTGAGTGTTTTCAAAAAGAATCAAGAAATAAAAAAAACTATTAAAATTAAACATAGAAAGATAGAAACATAGAAAATAGGTGCAGGAGTAGGCCATTCGGCCCTTCAAGCCTGCACCGCCATTTATTATGATCATGGCTGATCATCCAACTCAGAACCCCGCCCCAGCCTTCCCTCCATACCCCCTGACCCCTGTAGCCACAAGGGCCATATCTAACTCCCTCTTAAACATAGCCAATGAACTGGCCTCAACAGTTTCCTGTGGCAGAGAATTCCACAGATTCACCACTCTCTGTGTGAAGAAGTTTTTCCTAATCTCGGTCCTAAAAGGCTTCCCCTCTATCCTCAAACTGTGACCCCTCGTTCTGGACTTCCCCAACATCGGGAACAATCTTCCTGCATCCAGCCTGTCCAATCCCTTTAGGATCTTATACGTTTCAATCAGATCCCCCCTCAATCTTCTAAATTCCAACGAGTACAAGCCCAGTTCATCCAGTCTTTCTTCATATGAAAGTCCTGCCATCCCAGGAATCAATCTGGTGAACCTTCTTTGTACTCCCTCTATGGCAAGGATGTCTTTCCTCAGATTAGGGGACCAAAACTGCACACAATATTCCAGGTGTGGTCTCACCAAGGCCTTGACAACTGCAGTAGTACCTCCCTGCTCCTGTACTCGAATCTTCTCGCTATAAATGCCAGCATACCATTCGCCTTTTTCACCGCCTGCTGTACCTGTATGCCCACTTTCAATGACTGGTGTATAACGACACCCAGGTCTCGTTGCACCTCCCCTTTTCCTAATCGGCCACCATTCAGATAATAATCTGTTTTCCTATTTTTGCCACCAAAGTGGATAACTTCACATTTATCCTCATTAAATTGCATCTGCCATGAATTTGCCCACTCACCCAACCTATCCAAGTCACCCTGCATCCTCCTCACTGCTAACACTGCCACCCAGCTTCGTGTCATCCGCAAACTTGGAGATGCTGCATTTAATTCCCTCATCCAAGTCATTAATATATATTGTAAACAACTGGGGTCCCAGCACTGAGCCTTGCGGTACCCCACTAGTCACCGCCTGCCATTCTGAAAAGGTCCCGTTTATTCCCACTCTTTGCTTCCTGTCTGCTAACCAATTCTCCACCCACACCAATACCTTACCCCCAATACCGTGTGCTTTAAGTTTGCACACTGATCTCCTGTGTGGGACCTTGTCAAAAGCCTTTTGAAAATCCAAATATACCACATCCACTGGTTCTCCCCTATCCACTCTACTAGTTACATCCTCAAAAAATTCTATGAGATTCGTCAGACATGATTTTCCTTTCACAAATCCATGCTGACTTTGTCCGATCATTTCACCGCTTTCCAAATGTGCTGTTATCACATCCTTGATAACTGACTCCAGCAGTTTCCCCACCACCGACGTTAGGCTAACCGGTCTATAATTCCCCGGTTTCTCTCTCTCTCCTTTTTTAAAAAGTGGAGTTACATTAGCCACCCTCCAATCCTCAGGAACTAGTCCAGAATCTAACGAGTTTTGAAAAATTATCACTAATGCATCCACTATTTCTTGGGCTACTTCCTTAAGCACTCTAGGATGCAGACCATCTGGCCCTGGGGATTTATCTGCCTTCAATTCCTTCAATTTACCTAACACCACTTCCCTACTAACATGTATTTCGCTCAGTTCCTCCATCTCACTGGACCCTCTGTCCCCTACTATTTCTGGAAGATTATTTATGTCCTCCTTAGTGAAGACAGAACCAAAGTAATTATTCAATTGGTCTGCCATGTCCTTGCTCCCCATAATCAATTCACCTGTTTCTGTCTGCAGGGGACCTACATTTGTCTTTACCAGTCTTTTCCTTTTTACATATCTATAAAATCTTTTACAGTCTGTTTTTATGTTCCCTGCCAGTTTTCTCTCATAATCTTTTTTCCCCTTCCTAATTAAGCCCTTTGTCCTCCTCTGCTGAACTCTGAATTTCTCACAGTCCTCAGGTGAGCCACTTTCTCTGGCTAATTTGTATGCTTCTTCTTTGGAATTGATACTATCCCTAATTTCTCTTGTCAGCCACGGGTGTACTACCTTCCTTGATTTATTCTTTTGCCAAACTGGGATGAACAATTGTTGTAGTTCATTCATGCAACCTTTAAATGCTTGCCATTGCATATCCACCGTCAATCCTTTAAGTGTCATTTGCCAGTCTATCTTAGCTAATTCACGTCTCATACCTTCAAAGTTACCCTTCTTTAAGTTCAGAACCTTTGTTTCTGAATTAACTATGTCACTCTCCATCTTAATGAAGAATTCCACCATATTATGGTCACTCTTACCCAAGGGGCCTCTCACGACAAGATCGCTAATTAACCCTTCCTCATTGCTCAAAACCCAGTCCAGAATAGCCTGCTCTCTAGTTGGTTCCTCAACATGTTGGTTCAAAAAACCATCCCGCATACATTCCAAGAAATCCTCTTCCTCAGCACCTTTACCAATTTGGTTCACCCAATCTACATGTAGATTGAAGTCACCCATTATAACTGCTGTTCCTTTATTGCACACATTTCTAATTTCCTGTTTAATACCATCTCTGGCCTCACTACTACTGTTAGGTGGCCTGTACACAACTCCTACCAGCGTCTTCTGCCCCTTAGTGTTACGCAGCTCTACCCATATCGATTCCACATCTTCCCGGCTTATGTCCTTCCTTTCTATTGCGTTAATCTCTTCTTTAACCAGCAACGCCACCCCACCTCCCCTTCCTTCATGTCTATCCCTCCTGAATATTGAATATCCCTGAACGTTGAGCTCCCATCCCTGGTCACCCTGGAGCCATGTCTCTGTGATCCCAACTATATCATAATCATTAATAACAATCTGCACTTTCAATTCATCCACCTTATTACGAATGTTCCTTGCATTGACACACAAAGCCTTCAGGCGCTCTTTTACAACTTTCTTAGCCCTTATACAATTATGTTGAAAAGTGGCCCTTTTTAATGCTTGCCCTGGATTTGTCGGCCTGCCACTTTTACTTTTCTCCTTAGTACTTATTGCTTCTACCCTCACTTTACACCCCTCTGTCTCTCTGCACTGGTTCCCATCCCCCTGTTGTGAACTAACCTCCTCACGCCTAGCCTCTTTAATTTGATTCCCACCCCCCAACCATTCTAGTTTAAAGTCACCTCAGTAGCCCCCGCTAATCTCCCTGCCAGGATATTGGTCCCCTAGGATTCAAGTGTAACCCGTCCTTTTTGTACAGGTCACGCCTGCGCCAAAAGAGGTCCCAATGATCCAAAAACTTGAATCCCTACCCCCTGCTCCAATCCCTTAGCCACGCATTTATCCTCCACCTCATCGCATTCCTACTCTCACTGTCGCGTGGCCCAGGCAGTAACCCCGAGATTACTACCTTTGCGGTCCTTTTTCTCAACTCCCTTCCTAGCTCCCTATATTCTCCTTTCAGGACCTCATCCCTTTTCCTACCTATGTCATTGGTACCTATATGTATCAGGACCTCTGGCTCCTCACCCTCCCACTTCAGGATATCTTGGACACGATCAGAAATATCCCGGACCCTGGCACCAGGGAGGCAAACTACCATCCGGGTCTCTGGACTGCGTCCACAGAATCGCCTATCTGACCCCCTTGCTATTGAGTCCCCTATCACAACTGCCCTCCTCTTCCTTGCCCTACCCTTCTGAGCTACAGGGCCAGACTCTGTGCCGGAGGCACGGCCACTATTAAATGATATTCCTTCTAAATTATAAAAATGGTTAAAGAAAAACTGAACAATTAAAGACCTTTGTTACTCCATGTTTCAAGCTTTGCAGGTTGCCTGGACTTGCATCTCTCTTCGATGTTGAGATAATTGAAGCCACTCCACTCAAACCTGGTGCAAGTTCAGCATCTACATTTCCAGCATTACTTCAGGACGCTTTCTCCCTGCTATTGAAATCCATGAGTTCATTGGCAGTGTGCATTCACACTGACTAGTAAGCATTTTTCTGGAACTCTGGGACTTGCTGTTCATGTGAGTGAACTTTCTACCTGGCCGTCCCTGCAAAAACTAAATGTGCATCACCAGTATAAATTAAATGTAAAGAACTAGAGGAATTAATGTGATACAGTTGGTACTCTTATCTCTTTCACACTTAATTTCAATGTCAGGGTTACTGATTTAAAATTGGCTCATATTTGCTCATTGGTTTCAACACCCGGAGGTGGTTTTCTGTCCCATTAAAGGAAATGTTGCTATAAAGTAGAAAGAGTAGAATTCCCTGCCAAGTGTCCATGTAATGCCATGAGATGGAACACTCAAGTGCTCAGCAGAACATATTTATAGTCAGATTGCTATCCAGTTCCTGGAGCCCATAATGAGAGGAATCTTCTAACTGCGGCCAACTGCGCTGTTTGCAGCAAGTTCCAAATGCAAGTACATTGACGGAGTGAAGGCATCATTTTTCAACGGTGACTGCCAGGAACCAGCTGCCAGTGCACCTAAACCTAAGGTAGTGAATACAGCTTAACTATTCCTCAGTAGAGTGTGCATTATTTGTGAAACTGAACATAGAACATAGAAACATAGAAAATAGGTGCAGGAGTAGGCCATTCGGCCCTTCGAGCCTGCACCGCCATTTATTATGATCATGGCTGATCATCCAACTCAGAACCCAGCCTTCCCTCCATACCCCCTGACCCCTGTAGCCACAAGGGCCATATCTAACTCCCTCTTAAACATAGCCAATGAACTGGCCTCAACAGTTTGCTGTGGCAGAGAATTCCACAGATTCACCACCCTCTGTGTGAAGGAGTTTTTCCTAATCTCGGTCCTAAAAGGCTTCCCCTCTATCCTCAAGCTGTGACCCCTCATTCTGGACCTCCCCAACATCGGGAACAATCTTCCTGCATCTAGCCTGTCCAATCCCTTTAGGATCTTATACGTTTCAATCAGATCCCCCCTCAATCTTCTAAATTCCAACGAGTACAAGCCCAGTTCATCCAGTCTTTCTTCATATGAAAGACCTGCCATCCCAGGAATCAATCTGGTGAACCTTCTTTGTACTCCCTCTATGGCAAAGATGTCTTTCCTCAGATTAGGGGACCAAAACTGCACACAATACTCCAGGTGTGGTCTCACCAAGGCCTTGTACAACTGCAGTAGTACCTCCCTGCTCCTGTACTCGAATCCTCTCGCTATAAATGCCAGCATACCGTTCGCCTTTTTCACCGCCTGCTGTACCTGCATGCCCACTTTCAATGACTGGTGTATAATGACACCCAGGTCCCGTTGCACCGCCCCTTTTCCTAATCGGCCACCATTCAGATAATAATCTGTTTTCCTATTTTTGCCACCAAAGTGGATAACTTCACATTTATCCACATTAAATTGCATCTGCCATGAGTTTGCCCACTCACCCAACCTATCCAAGTCACCCTGCATCCTCTTAGCATCCTCCTCACTGCTAACACTGCCGCCAAGCTTCGTGTCATCCGCAAACTTGGAGATGCTGCATTTAATTCCCTCATCCAAGTCATTAATATATATTGTAAACAACTGGGGTCCCAGCACTGAGCCTTGCGGTACCCCACTAGTCACCGCCTGCCATTCTGAAAAGGTCCTGTTTATTCCCACTCTTTGCTTCCTGTCTGCTAACCAATTCTCCACCCACACCAATACCTTACCCCCAATACCGTGTGCTTTATGTTTGCACACTAATCTCCTGTGTGGGACCTTGTCAAAAGCCTTTTGAAAATCCAAATATACCACATCCACTGGTTCTCCCCTATCCACACTACTAATTACATCCTCAAAAAATTCTATGACATTCGTCAGACATGATTTTCCTTTCACAAATCCATGCTGACTTTGTCCGATCATTTCACCGCTTTCCAAATGTGCTGTTATCACATCCTTGATAACTGACTCCAGCAGTTTCCCCACCACCGACGTTAGGCTAACCGGCCTATAATTCCCCGGTTTCTCTCTCCCTCCTTTTTTAAAAAGTGGGGTTACATTAGCCACCCTCCAATCCTCAGGAACTAGTCCAGAATCTAACGAGTTTTGAAAAATTATCACTAATGCATCCACTATTTCTTGGGCTACTTCCTTAAGCACTCTGGGATGCAGACCATCTGGCCCTGGGGATTTATCTGCTTTCAATCCCTTCAATTTACCTAACACCACTTCCCTACTAACATGTATTTCACTCAGTTCCTCCATCTCACTGGACCCTCTGTCCCTTACTATTTCTGGAAGATTATTTATGTCCTCCTTAGTGAAGACAGAACCAAAGTAATTATTCAATTGGTCTGCCATGTCCTTGCTCCCCATAATCAATTCACCTGTTTCTGTCTGCAGGGGACCTACATTTGTCTTTATCAGTCTTTTCCTTTTTACATATCTATAAAAGCTTTTACAGTCAGTTTTTATGTTCTCTGCCAGTTTTCTCTCATAATCTTTTTTCCCCTTCCTAATTAAGCCCTTTGTCCTCCTCTGCTGAACTCTGAATTTCTCCCAGTCCTCAGGTGAGCCACTTTCTCTGGCTAATTTGTATGCTACTTCTTTGGAATTGATACTATCCCTAATTTCTCTTGTCAGCCACGGGTGCACTATCTTCCTTGATTTATTCTTTTGCCAAACTGGGATGAACAATTGTTGTAGTTCATCCATGCAACCTTTAAATGCTAGCCATTGCATATCCACCGTCAATCCTTTAAGTGTCATTTGCCAGTCTATCTTAGCTAATTCACGTCTCATACCTTCAAAGTTACCCCTCTTTAAGTTCAGAACCTTTGTTTCTGAATTAACTATGTCACTTTCCATCTTAATGAAGAATTCCACCATATTATGAACTTGTTTCTACATAAGATAAAACTCATTGGAAATGTAAATCTGAAATAATGAGGGATGACACAGCAGTGTATCACTAACAGCTCCAGCAATCGGCTTTCAATTACCAGCGGCATCTGCAAGGAGTTTGTACATTCTCCCTATGACCCTGTGAATTTCCTCCAGGTGCTCCAGGAGAATAAGGGTTAACCTGAATGCAAGGGTTAACAAGGGTTGGTAAGTTGTTGGCACTGTAAGTGTGGTGACACTTGTGGGCTGACCCCCATGTTGGTCACTGACTCAAACAATGCATTTCACTGACGTTTCAATGTATACGTGACAAATAAAGCTCATCTTTATCTTATTAAAACAGGGCCATAAGAAATATCCAAATTAATCTGAAACAACCAATATTGGTTTGGGGGAATGCACCTTTCTTTGGATTTGAAACTTAGAGAATAACTGAATGTATATTTCATCAAGCAAATTTAATAATATGTTTAACCAAAATGCAGCAGATTGTCCTTTCATTCTATCAACTCCTGGGCATCAATACCTCAGAGGACCTTTCCTAGGTCCAACACATTGATGCAAACACAAAGAAAGCTCACCGGAAAATCTAGTTCATTAGGATTTTGAGGCAATTTGGTACATCATCAGGCACTCTTGCAATTTTCTACAGATGTACAATGGAGAGCATTCTGACTGGTGGCATCACAGGCTGGAAATGAGCCTCTGTTGCAAGGGGCTGCAAGGAATTGTCGACCCAGCCAGCTAACCAGCTCCCATCACAGGCACAGTCCTCTCTACCACTGAGGACATCTTCAAAAGGCAGTGTCTCAAGATGGTGGCATTCATTATTAAAGACCTCATCATCCAGGAGATGCCCTCTTTATGTTACTACCGTGAGGGAGGAGGGACAGGAGCCTGAGGAACCACACTCAATGCTTTAAGAATTCTGCTAATAGTTTGCTGTAGATATAAAATTGTATATAAGTCAAGAGATCTGTGGAACTCTTTGCACTTGCCCAGCTGAATGCAGCTTCAAGGTCTCCTAGGGATCTCAACAGCATCAAGGATAAAGCATCTTGCATAATCTAAAATCCACCCATCAGCCCTCCCAAATACCTTATGGTCTCTGCACTGCAGAAAATCTTTAAATGTGGAGCACCAGCTCACCAGAGATTCATCGCCTACTCTAGCCAAAGCCACAATTCAGAAGTACATGGGAATCCCAGCTTCACCAAATCCCCACAGGTAATGCACCACATTGACTTGGAAATACTCTTCAGGCACAAAGTGCATAACCTTGCTCACTGTCAAGGACGTTGTCAACAGCTAGTGCCCAAGAAGGTGACATCCATCACTGAGAACCCCCCCGCACCCCAGCCCATCTCCCTTTTAGAAGACATGCGCTTCTTGCTATTACCATCAGGCAGGAGGTACAGGGGCCTGAAGACCCACACTCAGTGATTCATAAGCAACCTCTTCCCTTTCCCCCCAACCATCAGAATTCTAAATGATCCAGGAATAAATGCTACCTTGTTATTATGAATGGACCATGAATGACCGCCATTCTTTTTTATTTGTACTTTTTATTTATATTCGTAATTTCTAGTAATTATATGCCTTGCGTAGCACCTGTTGCTGCAAAACATGTCAGGAGTAAATCAATGATTCTGGTTCTGATTCACTGAGTTCCTCCAGCATCCGTTTTCTGCATTTCCTGCATTTATATGTGCCTTCCAAGACATCCCCAAGCAAGTTTTCATCAATGAAGCCCTCCTGAAGAACAGTTTCTACTGTAATGTGGAGGACACGGCATCCAAGCCTCCAGAAACATCAATATCAGACTAGATTTTGGAGCAGGACTTGAATCAGAAACTTCAGACTTAGAGGGAAAATGGATTTCAGTAAAGACAGAGCTGATATCTAATGTAATGGTGGAGAGAGGTAAAACGAGGTCTTCTCCTGATCCGAGGCCTCTTTAGCATTCCCTGTGCAGACCGGGATTTAGTTTTCCTTCTTGTCTTTTCTCCTCATACATTTGCAGTACATTTGATTGTGTGTTAATCTTACAACTCTTAAGAAGCTTCTTTTTGTAAGCTTGATTTATCCAGGAAATCAAGGAAGTTTGTAGAAGTGTTCAAAATCATGAGAAATCTGGGCCTAGTACAGGGAGAAAGATTCTTCCTTTTGCTGGGGAACATGGACCTATATTGACTGCCAGAGAACCCAATATGCAGTTAGGCTGATGTAGGTTTCCACAAATAAAACCAAGTGAGGCATTTTATATTTAACAAAACCTCTTAACACATTTTACTGAATTCCAAAACCTACATGACAAAAGTGCACTAAGAAACTTTAACGTAATAACATCATCACATCAGACCAGCTTCTTAAGGTGTAGACCCAACTCAGTATCGGTGGTTGTGAAATATGTACCTTTCTCCTAATTACATAATCTACACAGGCCCTCCCAGGATTCACTAAAACTGTCACTGTGAGCCCCTCTGGAGCTTGGACAAGCCACCCAGCTTGGGTCCTTTGTTCCATGGGTGGAGGAACTGCAGTTGTCTCTGGCTTGTCCAGAGGTGCATTGACACGCTCATGGTCATGTTGTGACTCCAGGGGCATGGCAGTGGAATACTCCAAATCTCGGTGACCTCGTTTAAGGTGACATATCAAAATACTTGCAGGTTTACCCCTCTTATTTATGATAGAAGTCTTTTCTCCCCATTCCAAAATGCGGAACAGACCATCATAAGGGGGCCTAAGGGGATGTTGGTGCGTGTCACGATGGACAAAAACGAGGCAACATGTAGGTCAACAGGAACCCAAGAGAGCTGTATGCCATGATGGGAGGTAGGAATCGGTGCAAAGAAATCGAATTTACTAAGCAGGGTGGAACGTTGTGAGGCTAACCAGGCAGTCATGGTGTCAGAAATAAAATCACCTGGCACCTGTAATCACCACCTGTATACCAACTCTGTCACGAATGACTGCATGTCTTCTTGTGCAGCAGTTTTGAGCCCCAGCCGGACTCCTGGGTGTCGATCACATAGGTCATTGGACTGCAGGTGGTATACCATGGTGTGATGTATCCTAAAGTCGAGGGTCTGGGCCATCACAGCCCAAAGGTCTGAAATGAATTGGGGACCACAGTCAGAGTAAATATCAGATGGGGTGCCAAACTGTGCAACCCAAGTGCTGATAAATGCCTGAGCCACGTCTGCGGCCGTCATTGATGTTAGAGGGATGAGCTCTGGCCACCTGGTGGTACGGTCTCCCATGTAAGAAGGTGTGTGAAATGACAGGAGGGAGGAAGAGGAACAACAAGGTCCACATTGACATGGTCAAACTCTTGCTCAGAGACCTCAAAAGGTGCCAGTAGCACCTGAACATGACGGATAATTTTTGGCCTCTGGCACTCCCCACAGGCTGCAGTCCAATCAAGCATGTCCTTTCTGAGGCCATGCCAAACAAACTTCAATACAATCAGTTTCTATGAAGCCTTCTGAATTGAAAGCAAGAGGCCATATATAGAGCCGAACACAGTCCATCTCCAGTTTGCGGGCACGATGAGGAGAGGGTGACCAGTTGAGACATTGCACAGGAGGGAAACCCCAGCTTCCCTGAACTTAATGTCAGCAAACCGCAGGCCTGCGACTGCTGTTCAGTAAGCCTGGACCTCTGAGTCGGTAACTTGGTTGACTGCCATGTTGGCATAGTCAACCCCTCTGTGTACGGCCTCAGTGGGCGGCTGGCCATGAGAGGCAATCAGACACGGCATTACTTTTCCCAATATAATGTTGTATATCTGTTGTGAGCTCGGATGTGTAGGCCAGGTGTTGTTGCTGCCGTGCAGACCAGACGTCTGATAGTTTGGCCATTGCGTGCATGAGGGTTTTGTGAACAATGAACACTGTGAAATGGTGGCCCTCTAGAAGTAAACAAAAGTAGTGGACAGCCAGCTAGAGACTGAGAAGGTCACAGTCAAACATGTACTTCTTTTTCGGGGGACAGAGCTGCCAGCTGAAGAAGGCGGGCAGCTGTCACACACCTCTGAACAACTATTCATGCACAGCACCCACAGCATAGTCTGAAGCACCAGTTGTAATGGCTGTGGGTGCATTGGGGAATGGGTGCACCAGGAGCGCCACGTTAGAAAGAGCTTGTTTGGTATCATCAAATGCTCTGGTCATGTCTGCTTACCAGTCAAACACTTGGTTCGGGGTTTTGTCTTTAAGCACACTGTACAGGGGAGCATAAGTTCAGCAGCTTGTGGAATGAAGCAGTGATAGAAATTCACCAGGCCTAAAAACTTCTGTAGGTTTTTAATAGTGTGTGGTGGTGGGAAATCCATAACAGCAGCTATCTTTTATGGGAGGGGTTTCGTACCCCTGCAGAGATGCGATGGCTGAGAAAGTCAATGGCTGAAAAGGCATTTAGCAGGGTTAATAGTCAACCCATGTTGGCTTAAGGTTTGAAAAGTGTGCAGAGATGAGATACGTGTTTGGATTTGGACATAACTGGCAAGTATGTCATCCAGGTAAACAAAAAGAAAATCTCTTTTTATACAGAGTCCATCTGCTGTTGGAAAGTCTGTGCTGCATTTTTTAGCCCAAACAGTATGCACAGAAACTCAAAAATGCCAAACAGGGTTATTACAGCTGTTTTGGGAACATCGGCAACTGATGTTAACCACTAACTACATCGTCTTTGGAAAAAATTTGCTTTCCAGATAAACGGGCTGAAAAGTTGTGAATGTGTGGGACCAGGTAACGACCAGGGTGGGTGACATCGTTAAGGTGTCAGTAATCACCACATAGGCGGCAACCACTTAGGGACCACATGGCGGGGTGAGGCCCAGGGGCTATCTGACTGGCATACAATGCTGAATCTTTTTATGTTGGCAAACTTAGCCTTCATGATTGCCAGTTCTGGGTCCAGTCTATGCGCATGGGCATGGACTAGCGGGCCAGTTGTGGGAATGTGGTGCTCGAGCCCATGTTTTGTGACTGTAGTGGAGAATGAGGGCTTGGTGAGGTTTGGGAATTTGCCCAGCAGTCGAGTAAACTCACATGTGGTGGTGCACACGCTTGACAGAGTTGTTATGGGGAACTTAATGGGGGAGCAGGTTAATGAGCCGAAGTCTTTGACATCCACAAGCTGGTAGTTTTTAAGATCAATGAATAGTCCTTGGGCACACAGGAAATCTGCACTGTGCAGAGGTCTAGCCACCTTAGCCAGGACAAAGTCCCATGTGTAACATCGCCCACTGAAGCAGAGCGTCACCCGTCATGTCCCATAAGTCTGGATCCTGTGGCTGTTGGCGGCCTCATCAATAGGCGATGCTGACAGCACACTCACTTAAAGCACCCGTGTCACACAGGAAGCGTCACCCTGAAAGGGCATCTGTAGTGTACAGTAGACGTCCCTGGCAGCTGGAACCCACAGTTTTCACAGACCTCTGATGTCACTGTGGAAGCTGCAGGGCGGTTGCACATTCTAGGGTTCATACCGAAGAGAGCATGGCAAAAGCACAGGCCCGACGTCATCTGTTTCACAGCCGCAGGCGTCCTTATGTTGGGGGTCTTGCTGACTGGGCTTACTGAGGTAGAGAAAGGAGGAGCAATGATGCTCTGCTGCCTGGCTGAGTGTAGACTGTCAGCCATTGTCAGGCTCCCTATAGTCCTTCACCGGTGCATTAGCAAGGGCTATGTGAACTGGATCAGGCATTTGCTGCATGAAGAGTTCTTTAAAAATAAAACAAGGATGGTGATCTCCCAGGAGAGACAGCATCTGGTCGACTAGCTCTGAAGGCTTACCATCACCGAGACCGAGTAAGGAGAGCAACTGTTTGGCACTCTCAGACTCCAATCGTCCAAAAGTCTGTAAAAGGTGAGTTTTCAGCGATAAGTATTTATTGTGTTCAAGCAAATTCACCTGTCTTGCAGCCGTGGAATTGCTGAGCGATGCTACCACATGGAAATATTTAATGCTGTTGGCAGAGATTTCCCACGGGGCGAACTGGGCCTCAGCTTGTACCAACGAAAGGACGGCTATTTGCTCCCAAAACTCTGACAGCTTCAATGCGGCTGTGTTGGTTGATGTATTCAATAAATCCAAGATCATCTTAGAGCAATAGGGGTCACCGATGCATGTTGCTGCAAATGAAACAAAATGAGGCATTTTATGTTCAATGAAACCTATAGCACATTATTGAACTCCACAATCTACACCACAAAAAACACGCTAAAACCTTTCATGTAATAACGTTATCACGTCAAACCCGCCTCTTCAAGCGAAACCCCAACTCAATGTCGATGGTCAAGAATTATGTGCATTTCTCCCAACTATGTCACCCTACACTGAGGCCAAGTCTGCTCTCTCAGGTGGACATGAAAATCACACCACAAAAAGTTGGATCTCACCCTGGTTATCCCTTTAATCAACAACAGTAGTTTCAAAAGCAACATACATCAAAGTTGCTGGTGAACGCAGCAGGCCAGGCAGCATCTATAGGAAGAAGCGCAGTCGACGTTTCAGGCCGAGACCCTTCGTCAGGACTAACTGAAGGAAGAGTGAGTAAGGGATTTGAAAGCTGGAGGGGGAGGGGGAGATGCAAAATGATAGGAGAAGACAGGAGGGGGAGGGATGGAGCCAAGAGCTGGACAGGTGATAGGCAGAAGGGGATACGAGAGGATCATGGGACAGGAGGTCCGGGAAGAAAGACGGGGGGGGGGTGACCCAGAGGATGGGCAAGAGGTATATTCAGAGGGACAGAGGGAGAAAAAGGAGAGTGAGAGAAAGAATGTGTGCATTAAAAAGAGTAACAGATGGGGTACGAGGGGGAAGTGGGGCCTAGCGGAAGTTAGAAAAGTCAATGTTCATGCCATCAGGTTGGAGACTACCCATACGGAATATAAGGTGTTGTTCCTCCAACCTGAGTGTGGCTTCATCTTTACAGTAGAGGAGGCCGTGGATAGACATGTCAGAATGGGAATGGGATGTGGAATTAAAATGTGTGGCCACTGGGAGATCCTGCTTTCTCTGGCGGACAGAGCGTAGATGTTCAGCAAAGCGGTCTCCCAGTCTGCGTCGGGTCTCACCAATATATAAAAGGCCACACCGGGAGCACCGGACGCAGTATATCACCCCAGTCGACTCACAGATGAAGTGATGCCTCACCTGGAAGGACTGTTTGGGGCCCTGAATGGTGGTAAGGGAGGAAGTGTAAGGGCATGTGTAGCACTTGTTCCGCTTACACGGATAAGTGCCAGGAGGGAGATCAGTGGGGAGGGATGGGGGGGACGAATGGACAAGGGAGTTGTGTAGGGAGCGATCCCTGCGGAATGCAGAGAGAGGGGGGGAGGGAAAGATATGCTTAGTGGTGGGATCCCGTTGGAGGTGGCGGAAGTTGCGGAGAATAATATGTTGGACCCGGAGGCTGGTGGGGTGGTAGGTGAGGACCAGGGGAACCCTATTCCTAGTGGGGTGGTGGGAGGATGGAGTGAGAGCAGATGTACGTGAAATGGGGGAGATGCGTTTAAGAGCAGAGTTGATAGTGGAGGAAGGGAAGCCCCTTTCTTTAAAAAATGAAGACATCTCCCTCGTCCTAGAATGAAAAGCCTCATCCTGAGAGCAGATGCGGCGGAGACGGAGGAATTGCGAGAAGGGGATGGCGTTTTTGCAAGAGACAGGGTGAGAAGAGGAATAGTCCAGATAGTTGTGAGAGTCAGTAGGCTTATAGTAGACATCAGTGGATAAGCTGTCTCCAGAGACAGAGACAGAAAGATCTAGAAAGGGGAGGGAGGTGTCAGAAATGGACCAGGTAAACTTGAGGGCAGGGTGGAAGTTGGAGGCAAAGTTAATAAAGTCAACGAGTTCTGCATGCGTGCAGGAAGCAGCGCCAATGCAGTCGTCGATGTAGCGAAGGAAAAGTGGGGGACAGATACCAGAATAGGCACGGAACATAGATTGTTCCACAAACCCAACAAAAAGGCAGGCATAGCTAGGACCCATACGGGTGCCCATAGCTACACCTTTAGTTTGGAGGAAATGGGAGGAGCAAAAGGAGAAATTATTAAGAGTAAGGACTAATTCTGCTAGACGGAGCAGAGTGGTGGTAGAGGGGAACTGATTAGGTCTGGAATCCAAAAAGAAGCGTAGAGCTTTGAGACCTTCCTGATGGGGGATGGAAGTATATAGGGACTGGACATCCAAGGTGAAAATAAAGCGGTGGGGGCCAGGGAACTTAAAATCATCGAAAAGTTTAAGAGCGTGAGAAGTGTCACGAACATAGGTCGGAAGGGATTGAACAAGGGGTGATAAAACAGTGTCGAGGTATGCAGAAACGAGTTCGGTGGGGCAGGAGCAAGCTGAGACAATAGGTCGGCCAGGACAGGCAGGTTTGTGGTTTATTCTAGGACGAGGGAGATGTCTTCATTTTTTAAAGAAAGGGGCTTCCCTTCCTCCACTATCAACTCTGCTCTTAAACGCATCTCCCCCATTTCACGTACATCTGCTCTCACTCCATCCTCCCACCACCCCACTAGGAATAGGGTTCCCCTGGTCCTCACCTACCACCCCACCAGCCTCCGGGTCCAACATATTATTCTCCGCAACTTCCGCCACCTCCAACGGGATCCCACCACTAAGCATATCTTTCCCTCTCCCCCTCTCTCTGCATTCCGCAGGGATCGCTCCCTACACAACTCCCTTGTCCATTCGTCCCCCCCCATCCCTCCCCACTGATCTCCCTCCTGGCACTTATCCGTGTAAGCGGAACAAGTGCTACACATGCCCTTACACTTCCTCCCTTACCACCATTCAGGGCCCCAAACAGTCCTTCCAGGTGAGGCATCACTTCACCTGTGAGTCGACTGGGGTGATATACTGCGTCCGGTGCTCCCGGTGTGGCCTTTTATATATTGGTGAGACCCGACGCAGACTGGGAGACCGCTTTGCTGAACATCTACGCTCTGTCCGCCAGAGAAAGCAGGATCTCCCAGTGGCCACACATTTTAATTCCACATCCCATTCCCATTCTGACATGTCTATCCACGGCCTCCTCTACTGTAAAGATGAAGCCACACTCAGGTTGGAGTAACAACACCTTATATTCCGTATGGGTAGCCTCCAACCTGATGGCATGAACATTGACTTCTCTAACTTCCGCTAGGCCCCACCTCCCCCTCGTACCCCATCTGTTACTCTTTTTAATGCACACATTCTTTCTCTCACTCTCCTTTTTCTCCCTCTGTCCCTCTGAATATACCTCTTGCCCATCCTCTGGGTCACCCCCCCCCCCGTCTTTCTTCCCGGACCTCCTGTCCCATGATCCTCTCGTATCCCCTTCTGCCAATCACCTGTCCAGCTCTCGGCTCTATCCCTCCCCCTCCTGTCTTCTCCTATCATTTTGCATCTCCCCCTCCCCCTCCAGCTTTCAAATCCCTTACTCACTCTTCCTTCAGTTAGTCCTGACGAAGGGTCTCGGCCTGAAACGTCGACTGCGCTTCTTCCTATAGATGCTGCCTGGCCTGCTGCGTTCACCAGCAACTTTGATGTGTGTTGCTTGAATTTCCAGCATCTGCAGAATTCCTGTTGTTTGAGTTTCAAAAGCAGGTTGATTGTCCATTGACTGGATATGTATTTTACTTTGAGAGTATTTCATTGACCACGATTTTCTAACCTACGTTTTATAAATGAGCCGAAAGGTATAATAAGGCATCTTTTCTTCAAGTAGTGGGAGGTTTGGCATGTCCCCATCAACCCTTACCATTTTTTTATTCAGATACATCACAGCTTGCTATCACAACTGCTCAGCATAAGGCTGCATGAAACTGCAGAGAGGTGTAGTTCCTCCCCTTATTGTACTCTGTCTACGCTTCTCACTGTCTCAGTAAAGCAGCCGGCAAATGAAAGGTTCCACCTAGTCTGAACATTCTCTCATCTCCAGTCTTCCATTGAGCAGAAGATAAAAAAATCTGAAGGCAGCACCCATCAGGCTCAAAAACAGCTTCTACCCACTGTTACATAGTTTCTTAGTATAAACAGATGGATTTTCACCTCACAATCTACCCTGTTATAATCTTCTACTTTATCGGTTACCTGCACTGCACTTTTTCTGCAGCTGTTACACTTTATTCTGCATTGTTATTGTTCTACCTTGTTCTGTATGAACAGAATGCAAGACAAACTTTTCACTGCTTGTCAGTGCCTGTGACAATAACAAACCAAAACCAAATGTTGGTGGAAACGCACACAGTTCCTTTCCATAGATGCTGGAGGAACTCAGCAGGTCATTCAGCATTTACGGAAAGGAATAAACAGTCAACGTTCTGGGCTGAGCCCCTTCTTCACACTAAGAAAGTTCAAAGTTTAGAGTAAATTTATTATCAGAATCTATAATTGTCACCATATACAACCCTGAGGATTTTTTTGAGGGCATACTCAATACTCAATACTCAACACAATAGAATCAATGAAAGACCACACCAACTGGCATTATCCAATGTGCAAAAGACAACAAGCTGTGCAAATACAAAGAGAAAGAAATAATAATAATGAACGAACTAGCAATAAATAGTGAAAGCATGGGACGAAAAGTCTTTGAAAGAGAGTCCATGGGCTGTGGGAACATTTCAATGATGGGCAGGTGAAGTTTTTCCCTTTGTTTCAGGAGCCTGCTGGGTGAGGGGTAATAACTGTTCCTGAATTTGGTAGTGTGAGTGCTGTACCTTCTTCCTGATAACAACAGTGATAAGAGAAGATATTCTGGGTGGCAGTGGTCCCTGATGAAGAATGCTGCTTTCCTGTGAGAACACTCTGTGTAGATGTGTTCAATGATGGGTTGGCTTTACCCATGATGGTCCCATATACTCTACTTTTTGTAGGTTTTTCCATTCAAGGGCATTGGTGTTTCCATAGCAGACCATGATGCAACCAGTCAATATACCCTCCACCACCAATCTATAGAAATTTGTCAAAGTTTTCGATGTCATGCCAAATCTTCGCAAACCCCTGAGGAAGTAGAGGTGCTGTCACGCTTTCTTCATAATTGTACTTATGTGCTGGGCCCAGGACAGGTGCTCTGAAAGGATAACACTGAGAAATGTAAAGTTGCTGACTCTCTCCACCTCTGATCCTCCAGTGAGGACTGGCACATGGTCCACTGGTTTCCTTCTTCTGAAGTCAATAATCAGCTCTTTGGTTTTGCTGACATTGAGCAAGAGATTGCTGTTACGACACAACTCAGCCAGATTTTTCATCTCCTATGTCGATTCATCACCACCTTTGATTCAGCCTATGACAGTGGTGTCATCCGCAATCTTGAATATGGTGCTGGAGCTGTGCTTATCCACACAGTCATAAGTGTAAAGTGAGTAGAGCAGGGGCCAAGAACACAGCCTTCTGCTGCACCTATGCTGGTTGAGATTGTGGAGGAGATGTTGAACTGAACTGACTGGAGTTTGTAAGTGAGGAAATCGAGGATCCAATTGCACAAAATCTTGAAGCTTATTTATTAGTTTTGAGGGGATGATAGTATTAAATGCGGAGCTGAAGTTGATAAAGAGCATGCTTATGTATACTCCTTTGCTGTCCAGATGTTCCTGGGTTGAGTGAAGAGCCAATAAGATGGCATTTGTAGTAGGTAGACAAATTGGAGTGGATCTTAGTCGCTTCTCAGGCAAGAGTTAATATATTTCCTAACCAACACACTTCCTTGCTATGGATGTAAATGTTACTAGATGGTAGTCATTGATACAGGTTACTACATTCTTCATTGGAACTGGTATAATTGAAGTCTACTGAAGTACCTCAGACTGCCAAAGCAAGAGGTTCAAGATCTCAGTGAACACTCCAGCCAGTTGATCAACACAGGTCTGTAGTACTTGGCCAGGTACCCCATCTGGGCCTGATGCTTTTCGTGGGTTCACCCTCCTGAAGAATGCTCACAGAGACTGAAAACATAGGATCATCAGGGGCAGTGGGAGTATGTGACGGTTCCTCTGCTTTCTGACCATCAATGTGACGATAGAAGACATTGAGCTTATCTGAAAGTGATAACTGATGAGCATCCTTCATTGATTCAGGTTTACTCTGGAATTGCCACTTCGCCCGTGAGGTGTCTTTCTGGAGATAGTACCCGGACCTCTGGTAACCTTTTTGGTCAGCAGACTTGAATGCCTCTGATCTGGCCCTCAGCATATTGTGGATCTCATGGGCTTCTGGTTCAGGGAGAGTCTGATTGATTATGTGGGGACACTTTCATCTAAGACTGTTTCTATAAAGTCGGTGGTAACCACGATATATTCATTCAGACTGATGAGTCCTTGAACATGGTCCAGTCCACTAATTGAAGCAACCCCATAGCTGCACCTCTGTCTCCTGCAATCATCTCTTTGTTGTCCTCATCTCTGGAGCTCTGCTCTTTAGTCTCTGCCTATATGCAGGGAGAAGGAGGACAGCCAAATGATCCTATTTACCTAAATGCTGTCTGGGCATGGTATGGTAGGGATTCCTTATCTTAGTGCAACAGTGGTTTTGTATGTTGGGACCTCTGGTACTGCAGGTTATATGCTGATGGTAATTGGACAGGGTTTTCTTCAAACAAGCCTAGCTAAAGTCCCTGACTATGATTTGAAATGCATCAGGTTGGGCAGTTTCTTGTTTGGAGATGGCATCATGCAGTATCTGAAACGTTTGATCATACCAGCTCAGCCGCTGGTAGTAAGTGAACTCCAGTGAGGACCACCAACGAGAACTCCCTGGGTAAATAGAAGGGAAGGGGAAAGAAGACAGAAAAAAGGTGAGGGAGGGGAAGTACAAGCTAGAAGGTGATAGGTGAAGCAGGTAGGTGGGGGAGGGGAGAAGAAGTAAGAAGCCTGGAGGTGATAGGTGGAAAAGGTAAAGGGCTGAAGAAGAAGTAATCTGATAGGAGAGAAGTGTGGACCAGAGAGAAAGTGAAGGAGGAAGGAGAGTCAAGCAAGGAGAAGAGGTAAGAGGGGAGCTCAAAGACGAGGGAAGGGAAAGGTTATAAGTACCAGAAGGTCACTCTAGCTGTAGGTAGAATAGTTTCCTCCTGTGCTGGAGTAGTATTATGATTCTATGATCAACAGACCGGGTGTATAGAGTACTGAAATCTTGTTCTGGCATACACCGTGTTGATTTAAGTGCCACCTATAAAACCTATCATTTGATTTCTATATACCATACCCCTGTGAACATCTGTTTAGCACAATACATTCTGTTCTCAACTTTTCAACATACTTCCTTAGAAAGCAATGAATGAGAGACTTTTCCACTGTCCTGAGTTTTATTTGTGTTATTCTCCAATTTGTACCATTGATTCATGCACTCTTTAGCTTTATGCCTAAGCAATGTTAGACTATACACATGTCAAACTGTAACCCATGTGGAAAATAATCACCCGTGAAAAGATAAAGGAATAGGTGAGACATACAGTAGGTCCCTGTAAGCAAAAAAAAGCAAAAGTCAAGCACTGGGAAATGGAAATAAGAGTTGATTAACGTGTGAACAATGTCAGATCATTTAAAATATGTGCACAAATTAATTCAGATCTTTTAGAGTTTTTGACAATCTGGAATGTTCCCCATTGATTAGAGGGTTGGAACTATAGAAACATAGAAAATAGGTGCAGGAGTAGGCCATTCGGCCCTTCGAGCCTGCACCGCCATTAATTATGATCATGGCTGATCATCCAACTCAGAACCCCGCCCCAGCCTTCCCTCCATACCCCCTGATCCCCGTAGCCACAAGGGCCATATCTAACTCCCTCTTAAATATAGCCAATGAACTGGCCTCAACAGTTTCCTGTGGCAGAGAATTCCACAGATTCACCACTCTCTGTGTGAAGAAGTTTTTCCTAATCTCGGTCCTAAAAGGCTTCCCCTTTATCCTCAAACTGTGACCCCTCGTTCTGGACTTCCCCAACATCGGAAACAATCTTCCTGCATCTAGCCTGTTCAATCCCTTTAGGATTTTATATGTTTCAATCAGATCCCCCCTCAATCTTCTAAATTCCAACGAGTACAAGCCCAGTTCATCCAGTCTTTCTTCATATGAAAGTCCTGCCATCCCAGGAATCAATCTGGTGAACCTTCTTTGTACTCTCTCTATGGCAAGGATGTCTTTCCTCAGATTAGGGGACCAAAACTGCACACAATACTCCAGCTGTGGTCTCACCAAGGCCTTGTACAACTGCAGTAGTACCTCCTTGCTCCTGTACTCAAATCCTCTCGCTATAAATGCCAGCATACCGTTCGCCTTTTTCACCGCCTGCTGTACCTGCATGCCCACTTTCAATGACTGGTATATAATGACACCCAGGTCTCGTTGCACCTCCCCTTTTCCTAATTGGCCACCATTCAGATCTGTTTTCCTATTTTTGCCACCAAAGTGGATAACTTCACATTTATCCACATTAAATTGCATCTGCCATGAATTTGCCCACTCACCCAACCTATCCAAGTCACCCTGCATCCTCTTAGCATCCTCCTCACAGCTAACACTGCCGCCCAGCTTCGCGTCATCCGCAAACTTGGAGATGCTGCATTGAATTCCCTCATCCAAGTCATTAATATATATTGTAAACAACTGGGGTCCCAGCACTGAGCCTTGCGGTACCCCACTAGTCACTGCCTGCCATTCTGAAAAGGTCCCGTTTATTCCCACTCTTTGCTTCCTGTCTGCTAACCAATTCTCTATCCACATCAATACCTTACCCCCAATACCGTGTGCTTTAAGTTTACACACTAATCTCCTGTGTGGGACCTTGTCAAAAGCCTTTTGAAAATCCAAATATATCACATCCACTGGTTCTCCCCTATCCACTCTACTAGTTACATCCTCAAAAAATTCTATGAGTTTCGTCAGACATGATTTTCCTTTCACAAATCCATGCTGACTTTGTCCGATGATTTCACCACTTTCCAAATGTGCTGTTATCACATCTTTGATAACTGACTCCAGCAGTTTCCCCACCACCGACGTTAGGCTAACCGGTCTATAATTCCTCGGTTTTGCTTTCCCTCCTTTTTTAAAAATTGGGGTTACATTAGCCACCCTCCAATCCTCAGGAACTAGTCCAGAATCTAACGAGTTTTGAAAAATTATCACTAATGCATCCACTATTTCTTGGGCTACTTCCTTAAGCATTCTGGGATGCAGACCATCTGGCCCTGGGGATTTATCTGCCTTTAATCCCTTCAATTTACCCAACACCACTTCCCTACTAACATGTATTTCACTCAGTTCCTCCATCTCACTGGACCCTCTGTCCCCTACTATTTCTGGAAGATTATTTATGTCCTCCTTAGTGAAGACAGAACCAAAGTAATTATTCAATTGGTCTGCCCTGTCCTTGCTACCCATAATCAATTCACCTGTTTCTGTCTGCAGGGGACCTACATTTATCTTAACCAATCTTTTTCTTTTCACATATCTATAAAAGCTTTTACAGTCAGTTTTTATGTTCCCTGCCAGTTTTCTCTCATAATCTTTTTTTCCCCTTCCTAATTAAGCCCTTTGTCCTCCTCTGCTGAACTCTGAATTTCTCCCAGCCCTCAGGTGAGCCACTTTTTCTGGCTAATTTGTATGCTTCTTCTTTGGAATTGATACTATCCCTAATTTCTCTTGTCAGCCACGGGTGCACTAACTTCCTTGATTTATTCTTTTGCCAAACTGGGATGAACAATTGTTGTAGTTCATCCATGCAATCCTTAAATGCTTCCCATTGCATATCCACTGTCAATCCTTTAAGTGTCATTTGCCAGTCTATTTTAGCTAATTCACATCTCATACCTTCAAAGTTACCCCTCTATTATCCTTCTTTACAGGATAACTTGGGAAAACACAATTTCATTAGACCAGGTTTTATGGGGGGCGGGGGTGGATGGTATTTATCAAATCTATTAGATATTGAAGATGCAAAAAGAGTAATTTTCTTATAATCTTGTTCTCACTTCTCTTTCTTTTTTCATTCATTTTCTCCATCACTTTCTATCATTCGCATCTTGAAATACCTAACAGCAGACCATTCAACAACCAGCTTCAAAATTATCCTTGATAAATATCCTGGCACAAACCAGCATCCAGCAATTACAAGCCAGTCAGCCTCAATTAGCGAGCAACCTTGAGGTCAAGTTATAATTCCAAAAGAACTGATTAGGCCTTTGACCTTCCATGTTGTAAACCCCAGCCTCAAGGTCCTTTCCATCAGCTGTCAGTTAATAACACTTAGTTGTTAGTCAATGAGTGGCGTCTACAATCTTGCCATTAACCAATAAGTAACTTCTTTAATGGCAGAACCTATGGCCTTTGATCTTCTCAGTGAACATGTTTTTTTCCATAGTTCACCGAGATCCTTCTTTCTGGAAGCATGCCACATCATGAGAGATGCCTGTCATTGTACTGTTGCTGTTTCTGCAATGTTGTACTCTATACTTGTAACTCAGGACACATAAGGGACAGATCGTAATGTAGAAGTATTGAGAATCAGAAAGACTCTGCAGCATTTCCCAGGTTTGATCTTCCCTGTGCCTCTCCCGTTATGCCACTTTTGAAATGCACCAAATGGAAAAAGCAGTGTGAGTTATTTTTCCAGAGACAAATTCATATTTTATTTCACTCAGTGGGCTCGATTTTTTTTGGGGTGGGGGAATGGTCTTCATTTCCCTTAGGTTGAAGAATCTGGGATTTTTATTTGTCACATCACGTTTCCAAGGTAAAACTAATACACATTGCTCACATTCTCACAGGTAAATTCTATTATAATGTTGAGTCTTGCACGCATTGCTTACAATATGTAAGGGAATGAGAATTACAAGGGAATGAGATTAGATCCCTCAGCTCTTTGACCTGCTCTTGAGTGAGGTCCTTTCATCAACTGCATTCAACAGCCTTCGCTCAATATTTCTCAATATTTTATCTATTACAGATCAATTAACTGCGATCTTGAGAATTCCCATTTTTGCAGCAATGACAACAATTTGGGAAGTAGTATTCAAAATTTGTTTCTGTGGAGAAGTGTATCAATACTTTGTTCCTGACTAATTTAAATATGATTTTCTTCATTACGTACTCTCAGTTGACAGTAGATATGTTGTCTAATATTTATCACAGATATGAAAATTTAACGTGCTTTCTCGTGCATTTCACAACTCTAGGAATGTAAATTTAAGACCTTCTAGCACTTGATCTCTGGCCTAACTAAGCTAACCTTCACAAGACATCAGATCCAACAGGAAGATACAAGAGAAAACTCCATGTAAATAAAGATTAAAGTATTGTCCTTTGATGCAAATGAATTTAATTATGAACATGAAACATATATAATGAAAGATTGATGCTTTTACCAGATTTATCCCCAGCATTTGAACTCTTTTTGGATTTCATGGTCTACAGACATCAGTGGTTTTGATCAAAAATGGAAAAGTGTTCAGGAGCCTGGTGCATAGTGGCCGAGCAATGGAGCAATGCTGACCTCTACTGGTCAGTGCCATAACAAGAGACAGGATAATTTCTGACTAATTTCCATCAAATTAATACTGATCCACATATCAAAACACCTGCTCTCAAAAAAGCAAACTACTTCCAAGATTTGGGCATTGATCCATTTAATCATAATATTTTAACTGTTTCATACATTCGTTAAAACTCACTTAAGAGAACGAGAACTAATCAACAAATTTCCACACTATTACCTTCAAGCAGTTCTATTTAATTCCAGTGCTCTCTTTTTCCATTTTTAATTCAAGTAGCTCAGAATCAGAATCAGGTATATTATCACTGAAATATGTCATGAAATTTGTTGTTTTGTGGCAGCAAATATGTAAAAATTACACTATAAATTACAATAAGAAATATACTGCATGGCCATTTTATTAGGTACACCTGTCAACCTGCTTGTTAATTTAAAATATCTAATTCACTAATCATGGGGCAGCAACTCAATGTATAAAATCACTCGAACATGGTTAAGAGGTAGTTGTTGTTCAGACCAAACATCAGAATGGGAAAAAATGTGATCTAAGTGACTTTGACCATGGAATGATCGTTGGTATCAGACAGGGTGTTTGAGTATTTCAGCTGATCTCGGGATTTGCACACACAACAGTCTTGAAAGTTTACAAAGAATGCTGCAAAAAAACAAAAAAAAATCTAGTGAGTGGCAGTTCTGTGGCAAAACACCTTGTTAATGAAGTTCCTGCAATTGTCTCCCATTTACCATTCCCATTCCCGTTTCCGTCTCTCACCTCATCTCCTTTCCTGCCTATCACCTCCCTCTGGTGCTCCTCCCCATTCCCTTTCTTCCCGGTCTTCCACCCCCCCCCTATAAAATTCCCCGTTTTATCTCTTTCACCTATCGTTTTCCCATCCCTTTACTTCACCCCTCCCCCTCCCCTGGTTTCACCTATCACCTACCACCTTGTACATCTTCCTCCCTTCCCCCACTTTCTTGATTGAACTTGTTACCTTTTTTCCCAGTCGTAATGAAGGGTCTTGGCCTGGATCATCAACTTTTTTTTCTATAGATACTGCCTGGCCTGCTGAGTTCCTCCAGCATTTTGTGTGTATTGCTTATTCATGAAAGAAGTCAGAAAAGAATGGCCAGACTGGTTTAAACTGAAAGGAAGGAGACAGTAATTCAAGTAACCACACATTGCATCAGTGGTGTGCAGAAGAGCATCTTTGAACACACATGTCAAATATTGAAGTGGATAGGCTACAGCAGGAGAAGACCATCAACATGCGCTCAGCAACATCTTTATTAAGCAGTGTAAAGAGAGAGCAAAAATAGTGAGCTGATGGCAGAGGGGAAGAAGTTGTTCTAAAATGTTGATTGTGTGTCTTCAGGCTCCTGGACCTCCTCTCTGATGGTAAGAATTCCTTTTCAAAGCTCTCTTTCAACTTTAAAGTCATTGTAATCTGTTTCCAAACCTTCCTCAAGGAGCAGGCATTGGATGCATAAAACTCCCTGGATGTGACGTTTTCCCAATCTCCCCTCTCGATGCACTGATGACAGTTACATTGCAACTGTAGTCTCAATGCAAGAGGATTGCTAATACATGCAAATTGCTGCAAAATCCAAATTTGTTTCTGGCTTGAGATAAACGGGTACAGCCTGTACTGTTACAAGCAAGTATGGTTCCAATCACACTGTTCTGTGCTGTAATGTTTTGTAATAATAGGATTTATAAACAGGTTTAATTGTACATTATTAATGACACCAAGATTCTGCTTGGAGACAGTTAATTGCTTCATTAGTTCAACTGATGGTTCTGCCTTGTTGAACCTTTTCACACACTTTAGCTGCAGATGAGAGCTGGTCTCTCCAAGTACAAACACTTGATTATTTACAGGTTGCAACGAAAGGGAATAATTTCTATGTGAGTACAGTACCTGGGTGATGCAGTGCAAACCACCAGTGAGGGAATTAGGAGTCTTCTCACTGGGATACTCTGATTATTCAGATCAACTACTACCATAGGACATAAAGCACAGAATAATACATTACAATGCACGCCATTCAGCTCATCATGTTAGGCTGATTTTTTATCCTACTCCACAATCAACATCACCTTTCCCTCCTACACAGCCTATAACCCTCCATGTTTCTCGCACCCAAGTGATGTAAAAATGTATCAGCTTCTACCACCAATCCCCACAGTGTATCCCCTCATCCCCTAATGTATCAGCCTCCACCACCAATCCCCAGAGTGTATCCCCTAATCCCCTAATGTATCAGCCTCCAACACCAATCCCCAGAGTGTATCCCCTAATCCCCTAATGTATCAGCTTCTACCACCAATCCCCAGAGTGTATCCCCTAATCCCCTAATGTATCAGCCTCCACCACCAATCCCCAGAGTGTATCCCCTAATCCCCTAATGTATCAGCCTCCAACACCAATCCCCAGAGTGTATCTCCTAATCCCCTAATGAATCAGCCTCCACCACCAATCCCCACAGTGTATCCCCTCATCCCCTAATGTATCAGCTTCTACCACCAATCCCCACAGTGTATCCCCTCATCCCCTAATGTATCAGCCTCCAACACCAATCCCCTCAGTGTATCCCCTAATCCCCTAATGTATCAGCCTCCAACACCAATCCCCTCAGTGTATCCCCTAATCCCCTAATATATCAGCCTCTACCACCAAACCCAGCAGTGCATTCCAGGTGCCTTTCACTCACTGTGTAAAAAAAAAAATCAACCTCCATTATTTCCTCTAAATTTTGCTTTACTCAACTCAAAGACATCTATTGCAAGCCTGGGGTAAAGCGCGTCCATTCTAAGAAGTTGCTTCTTGTCCTTCTTCACTCCAAAGGGAAAAGCCCTAGATCATGCAGTGTTTCTTCATGTCCAGAAATTCATTAAACTGCATGACCTAGTAATATATTTAATGGCATCCACTTTCCAGGCACTAAACACTTCAGCATAATTCACCTTTACCTGGTGTCAAGTGTGCACCTCATGCCATCACCAGTCAGGGCATGACGTGCATACTTCTGTGTATTCCTGCCTGACAGGACAGGAAATTAGAGCTCACTACTCTGTAGTAGAGCAGTCCTAGTTGATGAGGATCACCTTAGGTTAAGTTGCTACTCTGATTCTTTATTTAATGTTTCTTTTTGTTAGCTCTGGGAGACCCAACTGGGCAGATTCTGAGCTCCCTGTGGGCAGTGGAGGCATTGAGATTTGCCAGCATCACTCTCTTCCCATAAGACCAGGTTGCCATTGACTACTCTTCACTGCCATAAAAACTCCCTTTAATAATCTGGGTCTTTTCATGAACAGGAACCCCCCCCCCCCCATGTACTCTGTAGATCATGCAAAGACTTCTGTCTGCTGAATCCCACATTTCCAGATTACTTCTTCATCCTGAAAGAACAAGCATTCAGCAGGAGGAATTCAGCGAGTCAAGAAGCCTCTGTGGCAGGAAAGGAAATGTTAACAACTTGGGTTGAAACCCCGCCTCACCTTGCTCTAGATTCCAGCATCTGTCGTCACTTGTGTCTTCATCCTGAAGCTGTCCACTCCGCCGGCCTTTTTTAGTGGAAAATTGACGCCAAAGAATGAGAGCTGAACTCCCACTTCCCTGCTGAGAGAGATGGCTCTCCCCTAGAAAGTGAATGCCATGCAAACGCATTACTAGAATATGCAGCAGTTTAATGAATTCATGGTCTGTGAAGTAGGCTGAGTGAGTGAGGGCTTTTCTGTTTGGAGCAGAGGATGAGGAGAAGGTGAGTGGAGGAATGTGTAAGGAAGATGTCGGATGTAGTTTTTTTTAACCGAGAGAGTGGTAGGTGCCCAGAATGCATTGCTAGGCATCCTGAAATGGTTGACAGTCCAGTTTTCACTGTGGTACCACAGTAGAGTGAGCACAACAGTCCTTTAAACCAAGATATCCTTCATCTTTTGAATTCATTTTCAATTACAAGCATGAGGGAAGATTTGATAGAGCTATACAAAATTATAAGGGTAATAATTAGGGGAAATGCAAGAAGGTTTTATCCACTGAGATTGGGTGAGAGTAGAATGAGAGATCATGGGTTAAGGGTGAAAGATGAAACACTTAAGGGGAACATGAGGGCAAACATCTTCACTCAGAGGGTAGTGAGGGTGCAGATCGAGCTGCCAGCGGAAGTGGTGGATGCGGGTGCGATTGCAACATTTAAGGGAAATTTGAATAGATACATGGACGGGTGGGGAGCGTATGGAGGCCAAGGTCCTTGTACAGGTCAGTGGGATTAGATAGAATAATTCAGCATGGATTAGATGGGCCAAAGGGTTTGTACTCTGTGATGTGGTGTTCTATGACTCTATGATTCCATGTTATTGCAATGCAGAATGCAACACTTAGAACAGTAATCTGAAGCTGGATTATTTCTTCAATTGATCTCAGTGGGAGAAGTAACTGCTGAAATTTGGAAAGAGTTCCATAAAGACACTTTGTCTATATGGATGGTTATCTGATGTGGAATAATTTGTCAATGACCTTCGCCTTTTCAACTTTCAACAACAGGCTGCCCCTTGTATGAAGCACTGAAGAGGTGAAACATCACTCGCAGACTCAGTGCAGAGTCAACTGACACAAAGGCTACACTCGGGGATACTCTTGGTGGTTAGGTTCACTTGAGCCCAGAAGCAACCAAATCTACGAGGCTTCTCTTCCGGTCGTTGCTGGACATGGATACTGTAGGTTGACTCAACTAAGGATAATGATGACAATCAAGCAGATGGTAAACAAAGAAAGGGAGATCAGGCAACACTATTTCATCTCAGGCTGAATGCAGGAGTCAGTCTCAGTTCTTCCAGTCAGACTCATGCTCACAAGGTATAGAGGTAGAGTTAGGCTATTTGGCCCATTGGGTCTGTCCTGCTATTCAATTGTGGCTAATTTATTTCAACCCCATTCTCCTGCCTTTTCTGTGTTACTCTTAACCACATACCAATCAATAACCTATCAATCTCTGCCTTAAAAACACCCACAGGCTTGGCCTCTACAGCCTTCTGCGGAAATAAATCCCACAAGTTCACTATCCTCTAACTGAAAAAATTCCTCCTTATCTCAGTTTTCTCTTGAGACTGTTCTCTGAGATCACAGACTCTCTTAACACTGGAAATGCCCTTTCACACCTATTCTGTCCAGGGTCATCAGCACCTGGGAGATTTCTGTATTTCCCCTTGTCTTTTTGATCACTATTGAGTACAGGCCCAGAGACACCAAACTCTCCCCACACATTAACCCTTTCCTTCCTGGAATCATTCTTGTTAACCTCCTCTGGACCCTCTCCAGGGTCAGTGTATCTTTCTTGAGATATGGGACCCAACATTGCTCACAGTATGTGGTCTAATGCAAAGTCTTTATGTCTGTGTGGGATAGAGAAGACCTTTTAAACCCTCTTTCCATTTGAGTTAAGTGGAGGATCTGCAAAAGAAAGCTGTTCATTATGGAAGCTGTAGCTGAGGGTTTCTCTTGTGGATGGGGAGAGCTTTATCTGTGGGCCTCCAGGAATCACAGCCCCATTCCTGTCACAAATCCTCCATTGCCACTGGGCTTTTGGATCTGCATATGCCACATGCAGACAGCAGGGCAAATTCTGGTCCACATATCCTTGGCAAATGGTGGCCAAGTTCAGCAGCATGGCAAAGCATGACATCCAGGGCCACTTCCCTTTTGTGACCTCCTTCCATCTTCATATTGGGGTCTTGGCTTTGTCCCAAAATGAGGCCATTTTGAATCATTCTTTACCCGGAATGCCTTGCTTGATTTTAACCTCAAGGAAACGTTGCTAGGAGCATGATCTCCAGACAGCATTGAACTTGGGATCACTGAAATAAGCAAACTCCTTCATCACTGCAGTGTGACAATCCCCAGGGAAGACTATGGACAACAATGGCTCAGGAAGACAGCTCACCTGCATTTTCCTGAGGAATTGTCAATAAATTCTGGCCTTGACAGTGACTCCCACATTCTGGGCATGAATAAAATATGGCATAAGGTCCGCGTTGTTAAAAGAGAAGCCACATCAGCAGCAGCAATTTGCATTTATATTGCATCTTTAATTAAGAATGATGTCCCACAGCGCTTTGTTGAGTTGCGTGCAGAACAGAAAACAAATATTCCAAGAAGGAGATACCAGGATCTGAATTGGAGCTGGAATTGGAATTGGATCATCATTGTCACATATTCTGAGCTACAGTGAAAAGCTTGTCTTGCATGCTGCTCATACAGATCAAATCATTACACCGGCCAGTTTCTGGGTATCAAACCCAGCATGACGAAGTCTGGAAGGCAAAGCCAAAGTCCAGAGATCATCGAGTACAGAGATGGAGCTCTGAATGTCGTAGACCCTTGTGTCAGCTTGTCCAGAGCTCAGAGGCTCTATGTCTGAGAGTCCGGAGAAAGACTGGGGACAAGGACTGACAGCCTGGAAGCAGTCTACCCAGGGGTTGGAAGCCTGTCTGCACGTGAGTGGGCAGGTGGGTGGCAAATGGACTTGCTTTGCCATTGCTAACTTGATTTGTTATTAAACGCAAACAACAGGAATTCTGCAGATGCTGGAAATTCAAGCAACACACATCAAAGTTGCTGGTGAACGCATCTGTAGGAAGAGGTGCAGTCGACGTTTCAGGCCGAGACTCTTCGTCAGGACTCAAAGAAATTACAGATGGGGAGCAGTGAGAGATGGTTTCACTGAACTCCCGTTGAAGAGAGGATCTAAACTTCTTCAGTGTAGGCATCACCGGAAGAGGCTTCGCAGTGGTGAATTTAAACGCAAACAACAGGAATTCTGCAGATGCTGGAAATTCAAGCAACACACATCAAAGTTGCTGGTGAACGCAGCAGGCCAGGCAGCATCTGTAGGAAGAGGTGCAGTTGACGTTTCAGGCCGAGACCCTTCATCAGGACTCGAAGAAATTACAGATGGCGATTTGATTTGTTATTGTTGCTGCCATTGTTCTGCTGAACACGGTGGGCGTGTGATGTTGACACTGGAATGTGTTGTGACACGTGCGGGCTGCCCCTGCACATCCTTGAGTGTGTTGGTTGTTAACCCAAACCACACAGTTCACTGCACATTTCGATGCATCTGTGAAAAATAAATAAATCTGAATCTGCATTCAGTTGAGAAAGGTTAAGCAATAACAATACAGAATAAAGTGTAATAGCTACAGAGAAGGTGCAGTGCAGGCAAACAATAAGGTTCAAGGTCATAATGTGGTAGATTGTGAGGTCAGGTGTCCAATTTATTGTACTAGGGGATTGGTGAAGAAGAGTGTGTTTTTCTTAATGGTTGAGAAGCAGACTGACTGTGGAATGAAATTCTAAGAATTTGGGGTTTATTAGTGGGAAAAAGGGAAATGCAGGGAGACTGAATGGAGAGAGAAGAATGGAGAGTTCAGGCAGATAAAAGTATGTTAGGGGTTGTAGGAAGTGCAGAGGTAATAGTCAGTGAGACTACAATAGTCTTTCTGGCATTATGAATTTGAGGCGACAGGATAAAGAGACACTCCAGACCTGTGATGAATGTTCACATTTCAGGGCTCGAGAGGCTTTCCAGCACAACAGAATGACCTTTCCAAAGGGTCAAGAGTTGTCTGCAATAAAGTAAAAATTCCAACCAATATTCCTTGTTCAGCTTCTTGTTGTAAGCAAGTAAACAGTGAGGACTTGTAGGCCCATGTTTAATCAACATAAAACAATGGGGTTAAGTTAACTTGCCTATGTCAAACAAGCCAACACTCATCATCACTATTATGTGTCATATCATAATGACATCAGCATTATGTGTCGTTTCGCATGATTGGGCGATCGTGGTATCCTTGACCAAGATTGTTCTTGGGAAATTCCTCTACAGAAGTGGTTTGCCATTGCCTTCTTCTGGGCAGTGTCTTTATAAGATTGGTGACCGCAGCCATTATCAATACTCTCCAGAAATTGACATCAGTGGTCGCATAAGTTGGATGATCAGCCATGATCATAATAAATGGCGGTGCAGGCTCGAAGGGCCGAATGGCCTACTCCTGCACCTATTTTCTATGTTTCTATGTTTCTATAACCAAGACTTGTGATATGCACCAGATGGTCAAACAACCATTCACCACCTGCTCCCATGGCTTCACGTGATCCTGATCAGGAGGTTAAGCATTGCACAGGGTGATCGCTAGGCTAGTGGAGGGAAGGAGTGCCTTACACCTCCATTGGTAGAGACATACCCAAACCCTGACACCCAGGACAATACTGCCTAAGTTATTTGCACCATTGTGACTGTGTTTAAGGAAGGTTCCAAACCAGACTGATTTTATCACTTAGCACCTCAAACATGGTCACAGGTGTTGTGTTTGTTATTAAGGGATAGGTCAGAGCACACCAGAACATCAGCATGAAGGATACTCAACTGAACTTTACTGCTAACACTGCTTGTACAATATGTCAACTCTTCCCATATGGAAGTGGCTAACTGAGTGACACAGGAATAACACTATTAATTACCAAACTGTCTCCCCTTCTTGAACCAAAATAGAAAAACTAGGTATGTAATTCTTGTCCATTAAACTGCATGGAAATTATCGTCACTGAAATTGAGTGATTCAGTTCACTTTGCACAGAGCACATAACTTATCCTCCTTACTTAAACATGAGAAGAATTGCCAACATTATAACTATCTTTCTCTTTGTTTTTAATGGTCTCCTCCTTCTTGTTTTCCAATTTTTTTAAGAACAGTCTCATTTTGTGAAATGTTTTCAACATTAGAATTTACAAAAAACACTAAATTTAATGGAGGTCAGAGTAGACTACCTGAACACTCCGGCAAAGTGAGAGGATTATTCTGCCTCTTTAGCCACTTCCCTAAGCTATGGAGTATATCTCTGTGGTGGGACAGATAAACGACCCGATCTGATATAATTTCCTGGGAGTGTTGGAACAGATGGAGATTCTTGAACAGGTGTGTCCTCCATGGTCTGTGTCATAGGATTGGGCCACTCTATTTCTTTCTATACCTTTTGTGGACTTTGAAGACGCACAAGCGCAGACCTGTTTCATCTCATTTCCCCTTGTGATGTTCTGATCACGAACCATCGTGGTCCATGCTATTGGACCATCGCTCCTTTGAACCCAGCAGCTTCACCACTCCTGAGCAATGACAAAGATTTTGCTCTGCGTCTGAGATCATGCATGCTCTTAGCTTCCTCACGCAGTGTTGTCTCAAAATTTATCACTTTGTCGAAGACGAATAGTAAATGAGTTTGGAGAAGGAAAGGGAGAATGGACAGGCTTGTTCTCAGTCTTTGAGCTATTGGCAGCTCTGATGGACTGCAGCCATTTGCAAGGGGTGCGGAGCGATAAGCGAGCAGTGTATTGTAGGGTCCTTTCCCTTCAGTAGGAGAACCTTAACAGTTTGCACTGCTCCTTCCGCTTTTCCATTTGTCTGTGAGTACTGTGGACCGCTTGTCTGGTGTAAGAACTCATAGCTCCTCGCAAGAGCTTTGGATTCTGAGCAGATGAATTGTGGACCATTGTCTGACACATGTCTCTGGTATTCCATACAGCTTTTAGGTGCTGCTGTGGATGTAGAAACAGCTTGATCACCTCAACATTCTGAGAATAGTAATGAGAAGATATTTGTCTCTTTTCAGCTCAAAAATGTCTGTCCCTGCAATTTGCCATGGAAATTCTAGGAATAATATGGGACAGGGAAGTTCAGTTTCAGCATGATTTACATAATCTCCCAGTTGTGTGCACAGACCAGGCCACCGGATGGATTTCCTTGCTTCTTAGCGATAGTTTTCAATGCCTTGATGGATTTGATTGATGATTTTGGCGTACATAGAATCAGGGATGACGAGCCTGGAGCACTTTTGCAGCAAACCATTAAGAATGATGATCGTGTCTCTTTCAAGCTAGTAATGTCTGAGTTCCTGAGCTCCTTTTGGAACAGCTGGTCATCCATGCTCACAGTATTGCATGACCTTGCTGCGGATTCGGTCCTTTTTCACCTCAGCGTGAATTTCATCCAGTTTACTCTGTGATGCAGGAAAACTTTTACATACCCGACCTAAGTAGATGTCGGTATCTTCCATGAGGGAGAAGTCAGTTTCCATCTACTTATTTTTGCATGGCATCTCGACAGAGTCTCTGCTGTTGTGAAAGATTTGCCGGGAACATGTTCAATTTCATAACAACATCCTGTAAGCTTCACTCTGAATCTTTGCAGATATGGAAGTAAGAAATCCAAGTGTCTCAAGCTGAAGAGGCTGACAAATGACTTGTGGTCTGTTTCAAGTCGGAATTTATTACCTGTCATGTACCCCCAGGCCTGTGAACAACTCCGGGTACTTCTCCTGCCGCTGAACATTGTTTAGCGAATCCATCCTTGCAATGAGCTTCAGCTTCTCGATGGCATGTTGTCCCAGTAGAGGTGAGAAGAGATTCTGAACATCAAAGACAATGCTGTAATAGCATTACACTAATCGCTATGCTACCCTGCCAACCTCTAGACTCTCCTGAATTCATTGAAAACTATAAACATTCTGTGAGCAATGTTGCCAAGGAGGGAAGCTCGTAGCAATTCTCACCACAGCAATTCATGACAACCACTGATGACTCTTTATTTTATGCTGCATCCTTTATTATAATAGTTATAATAATATATAATAGTATTATATATCAAAAGTTTCATATCCATAGATAATATTACATTATGGCACATACAATGTTTAGGTTGCAAATGTAAAGGCATTATTATTCATGGTTTTATTATTACCAGCTAGAACAAAGCAAAATAAAGAAGCTATTTGGTTCCTCTAGTGTATTTCACCATTTAATGTCATCAAAACTGATCCACGACCTAATCCATACACTCGACAGATTAAGAATTAAAGTAGCTTCCTGGGTAAATACTCATTAAATGTGATCACTTGCTACTTCATATTTATCCATTTTAATTCCCTTTCCCTACTGCTGTAGGGAAAAGAATAGTGTGGGCTAATAACTATTACACAGGGATGTAGATGGTGCTAATGTGATCACAGGGAAACAGACAAACTCTAGAAGTAGAGACGTGGAATGCAACAGTGACAACACCCAAGTTTCAGGAACTTCATTAATTATGTTATAGTGTGCACCTATTATTACAATAGAAAATTGGATTTTCTGTTGGGCCTGTAAACTTGTTATTCCACAATAAGGACCTAGTGTGCTACTTAATTTAGTCTTCCTCTAGCCACCACTATTCAGTTATCAAATGTAGTTCTACTGGTAATCTTGTCAACTGAGAATGGAAAAACTCTACCAAATTCATGCTCCTGGTGCACACCAGTTTTGTAATAAATCGTCCATTATTTCAAACACCAACTCTGTGTGGCCTTTCACATTGCTCCTATGCCTATCTATCAGTTCCTTTGATATTCCATGCAATACAACCAATCTCTCTGCTCTCCTTGTTCTATAGGAAATTCCAAGATTTTTCTATAGCATTCCTTCAAGTCTATGCCTATATGAATCTTTTTTCCCCTACTTCACATGTCCTACATGGTGATATCAGGACGGGGAATTGAGAGTTTATTATAAATGCTACACCTGAAGTTAGATTAGTTAGATTATGAGAACACTCAGTCCTCTTTTATTGTCATTTAGAAATGCATACATGCATTAAGAAATGATACAATGTTCCTCCAGAGTGATATCACAGAAAACAGGACAAACCAAAGACTAACACTGACAGAACCACATAATTTTAACATATAGTTACAGCAGTGCAAAACAATACCATAATTTGATAAAGAACAGACTATGGGCACGGTAAAAAAAAGTCTCAAGTCCCGATCGACTCCTGAGTTCCTGATAGCAGGCGGCAAAAGGGAGAAACTCCCTGCCATAAACCTCCAAGGCACCGACAACTGCCGATGCCTTGGAAGCAGCCGACCACAGACGACACCGTCCATCTGAAAACTTCAAGCCTCTGACCTGTACCCCCCGCCCCGCCCGATACAGCCTCCCGAGCGCCATCCTCTGCCGAGCGCCTTCGACCTCGCCCCAGCCGCCGAAACAAGCAAAGCCGAGGATTCGGGGCTTTCTGCTCCGGCGATTCTGGTTACCGTACAGTAGCAGCAGCAGCGAAGCGGGCATTTCAGAAGTTTCTCCAGATGTTCCTCTGTACTCTCACGCCTGTCTCCATCAAATCAGGATTGTGCACGGTCCCTACTTGACAGATTACAGATATCATTCACCGGAGAGGCCGCGTGCACTGCGTCACGTCGCCATCTTCTCCTCCTCTTTGAATATTACTTTAAAGGAAAATGGAGGAGCATGTTATAAGGAGGCGGTGCAGGTGGCGGACCCAAATGCAAGACACAGACATTGAAGTACTAGGAACTGGACTAGAGTAGGGATGGGACTGGATGCAGACTAGGAGCTGGGACAAGAACACAGACTTGGGCTACGACTTGACTAGGAAAATGGGACCTGGACGAGGAACTAGGAACTTGGAACCTTGACAAGAACTCTGAGCCAGAGACTGGACAAGGATCTGAAACCTGGGTCTTGACTCGGGCTCGGACCCTGGATCTAGGCGAGGACATGACGATGCTTGGGTTCCTCGAGGCAAGGACGTGATGAGGCTTGGGTTCGGACTCCGAGCCAGAGACTGGACAAGAACCCAGAACCTGGGTCTTGACTCGGGCTCGGACTCCGGAACTTGGCAAAGACATGACGTGGTCTTGGGAAACAGGAACTTTGGAACACAAAGCCGGAAGCCTTGACTTGGTCGAGGGAGAGACAGGAATGTAGAGCCTTGGTCGAGGGAGAGACAAAAAAGCAGGGACATGGAACACAAAGCCAGTACCGTTCCTTGGGAACAGGACATAGGGCCGGGACTCATACACAGAATGCTGAACACGATGTGACAGTTCCCAACACTAGGTAGCGGCAAATGGCCGGACCTACCTAGAGGCAAACGGTCAGACCTACCTAGCAAAGGCGTGGTCACAGACACAGTTCAAAACAATGATAGATATTTCCTTATCTTGCTCCGGCAGTTGAACTTGACAGTGGTGCAGGCGAGAGTTACAGGCGAGGCGAGGCGAGGCTTGGCTTCAGGCAGGGCTCCGGGAGGAAGGTGAAGGGAAGAGAAGGGAAATGAATCTTCTTCTTCTTCTTCTTCTTATTACAGCAGTTGGCATCCACACTGTTGCATTACTGCCATCTTCAGGATTTATTGTCCTTCATTGTCCATTCATTTTAAAGCCGTCTTTCCAGTCCCGTCGCCCTTAAAAAACTAAACAACCATTTCCTCTCCTGATCACTCTCCCCACATTCCAATAAACCTTTAACACTGTTCTCTACCAGTCCTATTTTGCATAATTGTTGTAACATTTGTTGCCTTTCCTGTGCAAATTTCCAGCATGAAATAAGGATATGCTCTACTGTTTCAGTCTCCTGACATATATCACAAAAACCTGTTGGATGCTTATTTATGATGGCCAGAGTACCATTAAGGTTGTTGTGCCCAATTCTCGGTCTACTTATAATTACTTACTCCTTCCGCTTTACTCCCCTACTTCTTCCCATATCTACTCTGTTCTGAATTGAATGTAAATGTCTTCCTTTTAGTGCTCTATCCCAATGCTGCTGCCACTGTTGATTTATCCTTCTTCACACTATGCTGTTCCCCTCTGATTTTGATAGTTTAATATTGACCTCTATTGATCCTTTTTTGACTGCTGCTTTTGCCAGCCTATCTGCTGTCTCATTTCCCATAATACCCGAATGTGCTGGAACCCACATGAATGCGATATTTTTGCCTTGTCCAGCCAGTCTTGAATTTGCAAACAGGATTTCATAAAGCAGATCCTGGTGACCTCTAGCTGTACCCGCCTTAATGCTTGCAAGGGCCGATACCGAATCGCTACATATCACAATATCATTACAATCAACCTGCTCACTCCATTCTAGTGCTAACAATATGGCAAACATTTCAACTGCATATACACTCAAGCAATCAGGAGTTCTTTTGCTAATTTTCACTTGATAACTTGGTACAACAATTGCAGACCCTGTAGCACCTGTTTCTGGATCCTTTGATCCATCTGTAAAAATCTGTATCCCTTTATACTTACATTCCCTATAACTATGGTATTCACTGAGTATATCAGCCGTCTTATTACTGTGTTTAATCTTAAGCAATTCCAAATCTACAGAGGGATTTTCTAATACCCAGAAAGATCTGACAGGCCACACCACACTTGGACAAAACTCTTTATCGTATACACCAATATCTTTTGCTGTTTGCTCTCCTGTCCAGTCAAAACTTTCTTTTTGTGTCCTCTCCTTCTCCCAGCATGTCTGTAACACCCTTTTTGTAGGATGGCTATCACCATGCCCCCTTAAATTAATCCAGTAATTGGCCTCCAGCTGTTTACGCCACAGCCCCAATGGCATTTCATTTGCTTCAACTTGGAGTGCACACACTGGGGAAGTTCTGACCGCTCCCAGGCACACCCTTAGAGCCCGAGCTTGCACGATATCCAGTTCTGCCAGCACAGATTTTGCTGCTGACCTGCATACAATACTTCCATAGTCTAATCTTGATCTTATAAATATACTTCAGTAATGCAAAATCAGCACCCCATTCCAATCCAGCAAGACACCTTATGACATTTATCGCTTTTACATTTAGTAACTACATATCTAACGTGTTCTCTCCATGTTAATCTCAAGTCAAAGTGCACTCCCAAAAACTGAAAACTTTGAACTCTGTCCAGGTTACTTCCATACAGATTCAAATTAACTCCCCTGAACTTTTTCCTTGTAAAGAACATGGCTTTTGTCTTCTCCACTGAAAATTTAACACCCCACTTTGTCCCCCACTCTTCAACTTGATTAATTCCATCTTGCATTTTCATAACTATATGTTCAATATTTCTCCCTCTTTTCCACAAAGCCCCGTCATCTGCAAACAATGACCTCCCCACTTCCGTTGGAATATTTACGAATATATCATTTATCAAAATGGAGAATAAAGTTGGACTCACTACACTCCCCTGAGGCGTCCCGTTTTCTACAACATACTGGCTTGATAGCTCTGATCCTATCTTCACCTGAATAGTTCTCTCATTTAAAAAGTCCTTAACCCAATTGAACATTCCCCCCCCCCGCCGATTCCCATTAAATGTAGCTTGATTAGGAGCCCCTCTTTCCATAACATATCATTAGCTTTCTCAACATCAAAAAAAAACTGCAGCCTCTGTCTCTTTATTTACTTGAGCTTTTCTTATTTCATCCTCTAGACACAACACTGGATCCATAGTATTCCTTCCTTTCCTGAACCCGCTTTGATACGTAGCCACCATACCTCTACTTTCCAAGAAGTACACTAACCTCTCATTTATCATACGTTCCAGAAGTTTACATACATGTGACGTCAAGGCAATTGGCCTGTAGTTTTCTGGCCTGCTGGCATTTTTCCCAGGTTTCCTTATTAGAATAATTATTGCCTCTTTCCAGCTCCCTGGTATTCTCCCTTCATCCCAGACTTTGTTACACGGAAGCAGTAATTTCTTCAGACTTCCTTCACTCAAGTGTTTGATCATACTATAACATATTTCATCTTTACCTGGCGCAGTCTTTCCTGTTTTATCCAGTGCCTTTCTTAGTTCTCCCATGCTGAAAGGGACATCTTGCACACGGTCAAGGTTAGTTCTCCTACATAAAGCCTCCATATTTTCAGCTTTCGTTCTCTCTCTACCTCTTCTTCCCTTCTCAGACAAATTATTGGAACTATGTACCATAACAAAAGTGTTTGCCAACAACTCTGCCTTTTCCTTATTTGTTACTGCAGTCACATTTCCATCAACCAGAACTGGGTACCTCCACTCTCTCCTGTCCCCTTCCATCCTTTTTATCATCCGCCACACCTCTCCTGATTGAGTTGTGTTTCCGATTGAATCACAATACTTTCTCCAGTGCGTCCTTTTAGCATGTCTTATTGTCCTCCTTACTATTGCCTGAGCTTGCTTGTACTGAATCATATGTTGGAAGTTATGAGTTCTTTTAACCAATCTAAATGCCTTATTTCTATTTCTCACTGCTTCCTTACAATTATCATCCCACCATGGTATTATTCTCTTCTTTATTCTTCCTTTACTTTTAGGAATGGATTCTAATGCAGCTGATATTATACCTTGTTTTAATACGCTGTCAAGTGTCTCTATATCCATTCCATCACTGACCTGACTTAGAAAACTGTCACTATTTTCCAGAAATTTCTCCCAATTGGCTTTCTCAAGGATCCATTTCCCACCTGTATTCTCTGTGATCAATGAGGCAGAAATATTAATCTTACACCAGATTGGGTAATGATCACTCCCTACAGTTCCTTCTTGGTACACTAACCCATCACATACTGATGCAATGGAGTTTGGTACTAATGTAAGTTCAAGCACAGATTCTTTACCTGTATTAACATCAATTCTAGTACAATTGCCATCATTTAGGTACACTAAATACTTCTCATCTAGCAACTCCACTATTACCCAACCATTGATGTCTGTTCTGTCACTCCCCCATAATACATTATGTCCATTAAAATCACCACACCAAACAACGTTACTACTATTCTGCCCCTCTATCTCCTCAAGCTTGTTTAACTCTAGTCTTTTGCATGGATTATAATAATTCACAATCACCAACTCTTTCCTTTCACAACATCTGGCTTTTCTCTCCTACTTGAAATCTTGTCCATTAGCAATCAGGCTTCTTGCATTCCATTGAAGAAGTAGCATTATTAATAATATCAACCCACACATACTGTCTCTTGACTTGACTGTACCCTGAGTTCATCGTTTACTTCTTCCCATTTTAATCCTATCATATCCAAATGGTGCTCTGCAGCTTTCACAATAATCTGAATCCTTTCAGTTTTAGATTTGATCTCATACGTTGCGTTAACCACTCCTGCTATAAAGGTCACCAATTTCTTCTTCTCTATCCATGCATTCTTCTTATCTTGCCTTTCTTTAGCTGCCGCTTGCTCTTTGCTGCATCCTCTCCCATTCATTTTCTTCTGTCCTGCCAACTTGAATGCCTCAGTGTATGAGACTTTTTCCTTCACCCTTTTCTGCTGCACCTCCACCTCTTTCTTCAACACTTCACATCCCCAGTACGCTACACTATGGTTACATCCACAATTACAGCACTCCCTCTCCACATTTTCCATATTCATGTTCCCCATCACACTTTGCACATCTTCTCTTTCCTTTGCACACTTTGGCCACATGCCCAAACTCCTGGCAATTGAAACACCTCATAGGTTTTGGTATATATTCTCTTACTTTGTATCTTAGAAATCCAAAATATAACTCCTTTGGAGGCATCTTATACTCAGATTCTACCAGAATGGTTTCAGTCTCCCTTTTCTCTGCTCCCCTTGTCATTCTTTTCACACTCTTCACTGAACTATCCCTCACTCTCAAATTCTCCACTGGCTCCTTCATATTAACACTGAGGGAACCCCAGAGATCACCCCCTTGCAACCATTGACCCTTTGTGCTCCAACTCTTACAACCCTGAACACTTTGACTTTCCCAACATTAGTCACCTTCATTGCCTTCTCCATCTGCTCTTCAGTTTTACATCCTATCAGCAGGTTTTCATCTCCTAAAATTCTCGCATGGCTCACTTCCCCTACTTGTCCTCTAATGATTTTTGTTAGCTTAAGCGGATCGATTTTCTTTACCCCCCCTTCCCCCTCAAATCTTACCACTACATTTAGCAATTTTGCCCTCGGGCCCTTCTCCTCAACTTCACTTCCCTCACTTTCCAATCCACCTACACTAGACCCACCTCCTTTCTTTCTCTTCTGACCCATCACCTTCCTGTTCTTAGTCCCTCTCCCCACCTCTTCCCACTCACACTCTGTGCTATTGCTGTCACCATCAGTCTCCCTCCCTGCCATCCTATCAGAGTTTGCAAGGGACCGTGTACGAATATCGTTCCAAACCTATACAGGCCGTCAGTCAATATTCCCACAGAATGTCCCCCACAACACCCCAGCAGTCTGGCCAGCCAGCAAATGAAACTGTCTGTCTGTATCTTGTTTTACGGTAGTTGGCATCCAGCTTAATGGTGCATTACTGCCACCCTCTGCTCCAGAATGTGCACTAGACATACATTCTAAATCCCTTCACCCAATCACGCACGCACGCACGCACGCACACGCACACGCACACGCACACGCACACGCACACGCACGCACACGCACGCACACACGCACACACACACACACACACACACACACACACACAAATGAAACTGAACCTAGGTGCTATTTATGTAGCAGCCCAAAATCAGAATCATGTGCTACAATTAAGGCACACAACAGGACAAGGGAAAAGCTGGAAAACCTGGAATACGGATCAATGGACCGGACCGTGAACCAGAATGTGGACTTCACGGACCAGACCATGACAGAGCATGGAGAGGAAAGTCCACAGTGAAGACATTGGATGGCTGGAGAAAAATCTGGCCCTTCTGTAACAGTTAAAATGGGCAATACTGATGAAGGATCCCACACACCCTGGTTGTCCCACTCCCATTGAGGAGAAGGTTAGGCGCATTCACGCCAGGACCGCCAGACTCAAAAACAGTTACTTTCCACAAGCAGTAAGGCCTCCACCTATTAACTCCACCACTACTTTATTTTTCCTGTAAGTCGCCTTATGTACAGTATAGAAGCTATCTTATGCATTGATATTTATTTTGTTTTTTTTTGTTATTACTATTGTGCTCTTTATCTTTTGTGTTTTTTTTGCTGCATTGAATCCAGAGTAACAATTGTTACCCAGTCCTGATGAAGGGTCTCATCCCAAAGCATCGACTGTTTATTCATTTCCATGGATGCTGCCTAACCTGCGGAGTTCCTCCAGCATTTTGTGTTTGTTGCTTTGGATTTCCAGCATCTGCAGATTCTCTGGTATTAACAATTATTTTATTCTCCTTACACTTGTGTACAGGAAATGATATTAAACAATTTTGAATCTTGAATGAGGTCAGCGTAGGGATGGAGAAAGGAGTAAGGCTAGGGAAGATTTTCAGAATGAGGCATTGTCGATGTGGGAACTATTCTGGGCCAGTAGATACAGGTGAAAGGGACTTGAGTCCTGAACTTGATTATAAATAAGAAATGGATAAGAGTTTCAACAGAACCACAACAGAGGGTATTGTTGGTTTATTGATCATGTGACAGAGAAGTAATTGGGTCTGCTGCTCAACTCAGGAGCAACAAGGAAGCCATGGATGCTTCAGAAGGTGGCCCTGGGGTAGGGGGAGACTGATTGGGAACGAAAGCTTCGCTGTTGATGCTTCCAATAATAAAATCCTGGATCTGAGCCATACCCTCCAAATATCCGGACCTGCCTCTTAGGTTTTTTGCACTGTCTTACTTTCCATTTTCTATTTTCTATTTATGATTTATGATTTAAATTTTTAATATTTGCTATTGATTTGTAATCCAGGGAGCAGGAAGCGCAGAATCAAATATCGCTGTGATGATTGTATGTTCTAGTATCAATTGTTTGCCGACAATAAAATATAAGGTATAAGTTAAGAAATTTCAACTTATTCAACTCTGGCTGTTGGATATCAGTGCAAAAATCAAAGGCAGTGAAGGAACCAAGAACACGGCGTTAGCAGATACAGAAAGGACAATATCATATCTGTAAACTATAGAACTAATATAATATTTGGAGTGTAGATTTTATTTATTAATTCATTTTTATGATGTTGACATTTTCTGCCCTTCCCTATATGCCCATAAGAAGGTGCTATGAGCTACCCTTTTGAACTTGTGCAGTTCTTCTGATGATATACATCTCTATTGGGTAGGATGTTCCGAAATTAGACACAGCAGTGCTGGAGGAATGGTGATATGTTTGCAGATCAGCATGTTGTGCAGCTTGGAAGAGAATCTGCCAGGTGGTTGTGTTTCTAAGTGCCCTCTGGCCTTGCCCTTGGTAGTAGAGTTTGTGGGTTTGGGATGTGACGAAAGAGGGTTACAAGAAGTACACATAGACTAAGATGTTAACTGTCCTGTGCTGGCACCAGTGGGATCAGCAGATGATCTGCCACCTGTCTTCAGGAGAAAGGGAGATAAGGAAGACAATGGAGCAGCATTTGGAAATGTTAATGAAGAGACGAGAGAGTTTAACGGAAGGAGACACCGGTCTGAGAACTGTCAAGATCGGCTCCTGTTTGAACCCTGAACTGTTTGAAATGTGATGGACAGGCGATACCCCAGCAGGGGGATAAAAAGGGACAGGTTTGCTAAGGCAACACACACACGACACCACGAGGTAACGAGACCCTGGAAGCGGTGCGCCTCCCACAAGTCGGTGGGAGGTTTTGGAGGGCTGGTCGCGGGACCAAGCCATAGACGCACAGGGTGGAAAAGTACGATCGGCGGGAACCTGGTGTGTGTCCGCCCTTGCCTGGGTGCCAGGTTCACTGCAGAGGAACAATCGTATCTGAAATGGAGGGGTCACAGTCAGTGACCTCAGAAGACATTACAAAGGGCTCGCCCGAAAGCTGACTGTGAGGAATATCGAAGGTCTGTGTGGAAGCCGTTTTGAATATTCATTCGCTTTCACCCTCTCTCTCCTCTCTCTCCTTCCCCCGCCCCCCCCCCCCCGTCCACCGGCACGGCAGTGATTACTGTGAACTGAACTGAACTCAATTGAACTGAACTTTGCGTCACTTTGAAACTGGTCATTTACCCCTAGACAACGATAGAGCTTGATTGATCCTATTATCCTAGTTCTGTGTACATGTGTGTTTATCATTGCTGAACTATTGTATTTATTATCCTTTTGATTAGAGTACTGTGTTGCTTATTTCTTTAATAAAACTTTCTTAGTTCCAGTAATCCAGACTCCAACTGAGTGATCCATTTCTGCTGGTTTGGCAACCCAGTTACGGGGTACATAACAGGGAGGACCCATCAGAGTAGGTTAAGCAAGTAACGATACGGATTTTTTAGATGATACAGACTTCAGCCACGCAGTTGGTGGTGGGAATGATTGTTTAGGCTAATACTAAGGGTGCCAATCAAGTGTGCTCCTTTGTTCTTGATACTGAAGAGCTTCAGGAGAGTTTTTGAAGCAACACTCATCCAGACAGGTGGCAAGTATTCTATCCTGTACATTCAGTTTAAGATTAAGAGTAGACTTCAGTGAAGCTCAGCGACTATTTGCCGGTAGCAAAGAAAAGGAAATTACTATCAATTTTATTAATCACTTTTTCTGGTAAATGATCATGACAATCGATAGCCTGTAACTTCCCTTTCAGAGTTGAGCTTTTAAACTGCCTGTACAACCTGGTATTATTGTGGACTGAACTGAAGTCTCAAAGGTGCAGGACAGTTGGGGCCAAATTGAGATAGCTTGGCCTGGGCATGAGTGTGGGGAATGAGCCAATGTTTGGCTATTGCTGGAGTGGACTTGGAAGCCATTCAATATCATAGAACCGAGGTGAGGTGAGTGGAAGTGTGGCAGAGTCGAGGTGGAGTCTGAGCCCAGAAACGAGGAAAGACCCGAGGTTTGATTGATTTAAGCCATAGGCCAAATTGGAAAGGTTGGGTTTAAGCTGAATCAAGGCAGTGGGGTCCAGGCCTGAGAGTGTATTAAAGTGGAGTGGCAGGGCCCGGGTCCAGGCCTGAGAGCGTATTGAAGTGGAGTGGCAGGGCCCGGGTCCAGGCCCGAGAGCGTATCGAAGTGGAGTGGCAGGGCCCGGGTCCAGGCCTGAGAGTGTATTAAAGTGGAGTGGCAGGGCCTGAGTCCAGGCCTGAGAGCGTATTGAAGTGGTGTGTCAGGGCCCCGGTCTAGGCCTGAGAGTGTATTAAAGTGGAGTGGCAGGGCCCGGGTCCAGGCCTGAGAGTGTATTAAAGTGGAGAGGCAGGGCCCGGGTCCAGGCCTGAGAGCATATTGAAGTGGTGTGTCAGGACCCGGGTCCGAGAGCAAGAAACAGACTGAGGTCTGGACAACTTAAGCACCCGGCCAGATTGAGAAGGTCAGGATGTCAGGGATGAAGGGAAGGGATGAGCTGGTGTTCAGCCCACTGATCTGTGAGGTTTACTCATCTCTGCACTGAACTGAGGCTGTGGCCTGCAACTAATTGTCTTGTGAATTGGCTGGCTGCTGGCTTCACTTTCGTGAGCTTCAGTTCTGAATGCTATTTGCTTACTTTTATTTTTTGCAAGATTTGTTATTTTTTCTTTGCACATTGGTTGTTTGATAGTCTTTTTTTAATGGGTTCTGTTGGATTTCTTTGTTTTGTGTCTGTCTGTAAGGAGACAAATCTCAAAGTCGTATATAGTATACATACTTTAATGTACTTTGTACTTTGACATGTCTTGCAGCTGGCAGAAAGGTCTTGGGTACCAGGAATTGGGTCATTTGTCTTACGATGCCCTCTCTGTCTGGATACTGGAGATACCTTCTCTGGAGGGCATCCGCAATTGATCCGCACATGACACTGACGATAATAGCACATGACTGGAATTGTTCTTTTTCTTGTATTATTCTTGCAACAAAAGAATAGAGGGAAATGTAATCTGCTGAGAGAAGATCTGATTATTGTCATTAATTTGGTTCCTATAGGATTTTTCACATGGTGAGTCTTCTCCAAGTGTTATCCAGCCACTGAAGTACTTTGGAATTGTAGCTTCTATTGTAATGGGAGCATATAGACTCCCAAAGCCAGCAGCGTGGACATGAATCAATAATTTGTTTCTGTGGTGTTGGTCGGTAAATTAATGTTGGTTAGGACACAGAGGAAAAGTCTCCTCTTGGGGGTAATGGAATGGGCTTTATTACATCTGCTTTAGAGGCCAGAAAGGACATCTATAATAGAAGCAACACACACAAACTACTGGAGGAACTCAGCAGGCCAGGCAACATCTAAGAAACACTCACAACACGCTGGAGGAACTCAGCAGGTCGGGCAGCATCCGTGGAAAAGATCGGTCGACGTTTCGGGCCGGAACCCTTCGTCAGGTCTGAAGAGGGAAGGGGCGGAGCCTCTATAAAGAAGGTGGGGGGAGGGTGGGAAGGAGAAGGCTGGTAGGTTCCAGGTGAAAAACCAGTAAGGGGAAAGATAAAGGGGTCGGGGAGGGGAAGCAGGGAGGTGGTAGGCAGGAAATGTGAAGAAAGAATATGGGAAAACACAATGAGTAGTGGAAGGAGGCGGAACCATGAGGGAGGCAGTAGGCAGCTGGGGGAGGGGGTAGAGTGACATGGGGATAGGGGAAGGGAGGGGGAGGGAATTACCGGAAGTTGGAGAATTCTATGTTCATACCAAGGGGCTGGAGACTACCTAGACGGTATTTGAGGTGTTGCCCTCCCTTCCCCTATCCTCATATCACTCTGCCCCCTCCCCCAGCTGCCTACTACCTCCCTCTTGGTTCCGCCTCCTTCTGCTACCCATTGTGTTTTCCCGTATTCTTTCTTCACCTTTCCTGCCTATCACCTCCCTGCTTCCCCTCCCTGACCCCTTTATCTTTCCCCTTACTGGTTTTTCACCTGGAACTGACCAGCCTTCTCTTTACCACCCTCCCCCCACCTTCTTTATAGGGCTTCTGCCCCTTCCCTCTACAGTCCTGATGAAGGGTTCCGGCCTGAAACGTCGACTGAACTTTTCCACGGATGCTGCCCGACCTGCTGAGTTCCTCAGCGTGCTGTGAATGTGGCTTTGACCCCAGCTTCTGCAGATTATTTTGTGTTTACGAACATCTAATGAAAGGGTACAGTCGACATTATGGGCCAAGACCCTTTGGCAGGATTTCCAGCATCTGCAGATTTTCTCTTGTCTATAATAGCAAATGACTCTTAGACAGGAAATATTAAAGCTAAATAAAGATAAATATGTTTTCTGTACCTTTTGATGTGTTATCTCTGTTACATACTTCATGGATATCTTGTGATTGTCTTATGAGGATGATGTAATGGTCTTGCGGAGGTCACATGATGTAATTTTCCCGCCGATGTGAGGTCACATGATGACCTGTTCTCACCAGGTATATAAGTGTAGACCCCTGGTGACGCAGTTAGTTTTCAGTTAGATCGTCAGTCAAATACTCCACTATGCTGCTTATTAATCTCATGACACAGTATAGTTTTAAAATGGAGTTTTACTTTCTATTGTAAGGTACAGAAGTGTTGGGCCGGCAGTTTCACCAATAGCTGCCAGATTTGTTGATGTACCTTTTCAGTAATATTGGAGAGTGAAGACAGTAACCTGAAGGAGTCGTTCGATGGTTTTGGAGAGAATCAACCGTTATTGAATTCGTTCAAATAAGCTTGATCTGCATGAGATAACCTCTGCTAAAAGCAGCAGAAAAGGTTGTGCAGTATCTAGTCTACGGAGGAAAATGGTCAGTGCCTTTAAACCGTTTTATTTCCGTCATCGTGAGTCCTGCGGACAAGGCAGGTTCCGGCTGGGATCGGCAGTAACGTTGAGTCTTTGAGGAATTCTTTACTTCAGGAAAGTCTCTCCTAATTGACTGTATAAATCTCTTGGACTTTTGAATTTACCATTCTAAGAGCTGTTTTGGAATTCACCACTTTAAGAACTGTTTTTGCATTTACCGCTTTAAGAACTAGTACTGAGTGGCAGTTTGTTAAATGGCCGCATAGCAGTTTACTTCTGGTTTAGATTTTGTTTGTTTTTTTTATATTGAGCAGAGTTTAATATATGTTTGATTGCTTTTCTAAAACCTGACTCATTTCTATATTCATTGTTGCCAGTCACGTTACACCTCAAAGCTTACCATTCTCCTCTTCCCTATCCTGGAGGCAACCATCTTTTTCAAAGAATTTCCCTTGACCTGTTTCCCCATTTACTGTTTACCATCTCTGAATCTAATGGCACAACTATAACGTACTAACTGATCCATGCCATCCTGACAGCTTAATGGGTAACTCCTTGGTATAATTTGATTAATATGAACCCAGTTCTTCATCTGCACCCCTTAGACTGAAAATTCAACACCAGCTTGAAATGAAATGCATTCTTTTTTTCTCCAAAAAGCAATCTCAATAATGGTACAATATCCAGTCAATGGTAATTTATCTCAACATCACTCATGTGCAAATAATAAATTCTTGATCTCCCAATCTACCCTTTTGTGCTCCTTACAATTAATTTGTTTGTAAATGCAAGAGAGTGCAGATACTGCAAACTGGGACAACACAAAAGCTGCTGATCAGGTGGCATTTATGGAAGGAAATGGACAATCAACATTCCAGGTCGAGACCCTTCCCCTGGACTGGAGTTTATTAGTTTAATGACACTGAACTTTGTCTGTAACTTCTACACTACGTCCTGCATTCTGTTTTCTTTGTACTAACTCAATGTCATTATGCACAACATCCGATAACAAGCTTTTCACTGTTTCTCAATACACCAGACAATAATAAACTTTCAGTTCATCATTTGGGAAATTCACCCGCCAGATAATCACTGACTTCTAAACTGGATTAACAATTCCAAATAATCACTGACTTCCAAACAGGATTTAATGATTCCAGATAACTGACTTCCAAACAGGATTTAACAATTTCAGGTAATCACTGACTGCCAAAGAGGATTTAATGATTCCAGGCAATCACTGACTTCCAAACAGAATTTAAAGATTTGAGATAATCACTGACTTCCAAAGAGGATTTAACAATTTCAGCTTTTATATTGGCTAATTTTTTTTGCTTGATTGGTTTCTGAATAGATATTTTATTGAAAATACCAGAATACCACATATGCAAATTTTTATTTGTTTAGTGATACAGCTCAGAGTAGGTCCTTCCAGCCTTTCGAGGCACGCCACCCCAGCAACCCCTGACAACCCCGATTTAACCCCAACCTAATCACAGGACAATTTACAAGCACCAATGAACCTACCTGGTGCATCTTCGGACTGTGGGAAGAAACCGGAACACCCGGGGAGCCCACGCATCCCGTGGGAAGGACACACAGAGCCTCATTACAGAATGGCTCTGGAATTGAACTCTGAAGTACAGAGCACCCCGAGCTGTAACAGTGTTGTGCTAAGCACTATGCCACCATGGCACTGTGTACTGTTCCTGTGAGTAAATTAATTCACAGTGATTGGGTAGATTTGAAAGGAGTGATAGTTTGCATTTCTCTGCTTTGAGCCCAGATTAATTTCATATGAGTTCCCACAGATGGTGGGATTATCATAATCAGATATTCTTGTTGAGCTCCTAAACCTGGTGGGTATGGGAGTGGAAGTGTTGGGAGAGGAGTGGAGTGTGAATGGAGCAGAAATCATGAACAGGAATGTACCTTTTTAAATGTAAAAATGGGGTTTACCTTTGAAAGATTGTGTAAAGTGAAGATTAAACATTGCTTTTGTGGAGATTGCCTGCATCAAGAGCAAGTAGAGACACTGATTATCAACCCATAAAAATGTATTATGTAAGATTACAGATATTCATACATGTTCACCATATAACATCAAACATATTTGCATGTTTTCTTTTCATAAACCAAATTCCAATTCCAATTACCTTGGCTTCGAGGTGGTGGCAGATAAAAATACACATGGAGGCAGGAAAATTATTTATCTGACTGAAGCCAGAACCTTTTGTTTCATGTGGCTGATGATTTATTTGCTCCACTGACCGCTGATGTAAGCATTGCTCTACGATACCTTCCTACATTCACAGTGATAATGGGCACTCCAGGACTGTCTGACCACTGAAAAACCACAGCAGACTTGAGGAACATCAGTGACCTGTCACCAACAATCCCTGTCAGTATTTAGCAGAAATGGTAAAATCATTTTGGACACCACCCAACCTGCAATATGCTTTTTCCAAAAGCAACCTTCTAGAGAACACCACCTTATAGACATCTTCCTCCAACCCATTAATCTGATCAGCCATTCCAGTTAGCCCCCTCCCACCCCCTCTACCAATTACCCTTATTGCTGACTGGACTGTAAACACTTTAAACCGCCTTTTATAATGTAATTTACATTGTAAATACAAGCTGGCATTTTTGTATTTATGCATATTTATTCCATATCTGCACTTACACCTTAAAATTTATTTTTATATAGCTCTTTATTCTTTATAATTGTTGCATGTTGTTTTTGATAGATGCCTCCTGTACCAGTAAAGTGGCGTACTGCTCCTGCAGTCCATCCACTTCAAGGTTTGAAATGCTCTGCATTCAGAGATGGTCCTCTGCACACCACTGTTGTAATGTGCGGTTGTTTGAGTTACTGTTACCTTCCCGTCAGCCTGAACCAGTCTCCTCTGATCTCTCTCATTTTCAAGGCATTTTCACCCACAGAACTGCCTCTCGCTGGTTGTTTTCTTCTTGATTTTCACACCATTCCCTGTAAACTCTAGGAACTTTTTCTGCATGAAAATCCCAGATCGGCAGATTCAGACCATCCCATCTGGCATCAGTCCACAGACGAAGTCACTTAGGTCACATTTATTCTCCATTCTGATGTTTGGTCTGAACAACAACTGAACCTCTTGACCACATCTGCATACTTTTATGCATGGAGCTACTGACACATGATTGGCTAATTAGATATTTGCATTAATGAGCAAGTATACAGGTGTACCTAATAAAGTGGCCCCTGAGTATATAAAGTGATCCCTGAGCCTTGGTCCTTTAATGGGTTGTAATTTTACTGTACCCTATCATTTTCTTGGAAACGCATCAACACGCAGCAGTGCACCAAGTGCTGTATTGCCAAATTCAAGATTTCAAGATTGTTGAATGTTATTTCCTGTACACAAGTGTAAGGAGAATGAAGTAATTGTTACTCCTGATCTGATGCAGCACAAGAATTAAACACGGAAGATAAAGAACATGATAATAATAATAATAATAATGAAAACAATAAATAGAAATACAGAAGATAGTTTATATTCACAGATTCAATGTATGTCCACAAAGTGATGCTGGGTGCAGGAGTGTCTGTACAGAAAGTGACTGAGAGGAAGTGATAAAGTTGTGGTAGTTGGGGGTGTGGAGGGGTGGGTTAGTGGGTGGCAGTGTTGACCGGGTGACACATTTCTATGACAACAAGGCTTAGGCTACTAAAATGTCACATCTGGTCAATCTTGCTGTATGCTTCCGAAACATGGATTATTACACCGGAACTCCAAAGAAACTTAGAAGCAACAAGAATGTGGTTTCTTAGAAGAATGCTGAAAATATCATACAGAGATAGGGAACTAATGAGACAGTACTCCAACATGCTCATACAAAAAGATCTTTAATGAGAACATTAAATGAGAGGAAACTTAAATTCCTGGGCCATGTCATCAGAAAGGGAGAAATAGAATGCCTTACATTACAAGGCCGTATGCCTGGGAAACGCGGTAGAGGAAGGCAAAGAAGAAAATAAATGGACTCTGTGAAAGAATTAACAGATCTAAGTGTGTGAGATATCATTGATGCTGCGAGGGATCGTTCGATGTGGAGAGCCATGATCGCCCAACAGTGTAACGCAGAAGACCCATAAAGAAGAAGAAGGTGCTGGTGTGAATATTATGCAACCTCAACCCTCTTGGGAGTAGGACAAACAGTCCATGAAGAGGGCAGGTGAGATCCATCATGCTGTTGCTGGCCCTTTTCTGACACCTTTCTGTATATATGTCCTTCTTGGCTGGTAAGGAGGTGCCAGTGATGTGCTGGGTAGCTTTGACTGTGAACGGGACACCAGGTGGTATGTTGCCTTCCTCGGGCCAGTTTCAGAAATTTCTCAGATCGTATCTACAGTATTTTGGAGAGGAGAGGAGAGCAGCCAGATGACTTGGTACATATTGGTGCCAATAACATAGGAAGGAAAAGCAAAGAAGCCCTGAAAAGAGAATTTAGAGAGCTAGGTAGAAAGCTGAGAAGCAGGTAGTAATTTCTGGGTTGCTGCCTGTCCCCGCACATGTGAGGGCAAAAACAGGTTGATTTGGCAGATAAATGTGTGGCTGAGAAGCTGGTGCAGGGGGCAAAGCTTCAGGCTCTTGGATCATTGGGATCTTCTGGGGCAGGTATGACCTGTTCAAAAGTGACAGGTTGCACCTGAACCCGAGGGGGACCAATATTCTCGTGGGCAGGTTTGTTAGACCTGCTGGGGAAGGTCTAAACTAATTTGGCAGGGGGATGGGAACCAGAGTGAAGGGACTCAGGATAGGATGGATGGTGAAAAAAGCAAAGATAGCGTGCAGTCAGAATGTCAGGAAGGGCAGGCAGATGATAGGACAAAATTGCAGATAGCAGTGTATTAGGCATACAGAATCAAAAAGGGTAGCAAATACAATACTCAAAGTGTGATATCTCAATGCACAGAGTATAAGAAATTAGGTGGATGATCTTGTTGCACTATTACAGATTGTCAGGTATGATGTTGTGGCCATCACTGAATTGTGGCAGAAGGAAGTTGTAGTGGGGAACTGAATGCCCAAGGTTACACACTGAATCAGAAGGATAGAAAGGTAGGCAGAGAGAGTGGGGTGGCTCTGCTGGTAAAGAATGGCATCAAATCAGTCAAAAAGTGATCCACCCATCCTCTGCTTTATGTATATCCCACATAGTACGGTGCCGAATGCGTAGTGTAGTACACAGGTATGGAACAGACTGGCGCCAGTATGCACTCTTGCTTCACAGTACTTGAAACACTGAATGCCATTGCAGTCTCCCCATGTGACAGAACAAGGCCACTCATGTCTTTGTGGAAGAGACGGATGAGATTGACAAAACTGTGCGAGCACCTAGGTCTTGACAGCACTCACCACAGGAACTCCCTGTCAACCAAACCGACGGCTTTGGTTAGATCCACGAAGATGGCAAGTAGTTGCAAATTCTGTACAGTACACTTTTCTTCAATCTGACGAACGGTGAAAACCATGTCGGCAGTACTACGGCCTGGGCGAAAGCCACATTGCACCTCAGGAAGATTCACCTCTGATATGTTGGATATAATGCAAGCTAAGATATTCCCCCCAACAGACAGGAGAAATATGCCCTGGTGGTTGCCACAGTGAGTCCTGTGACCTTTGCCCTTGAACAGTGGAACAATTATGGCATCCCTGAAGTCCTCAGGCATGTCTTCTTCCTCCCATATTCTTGACAGGATGTCATGGAATGCTATGACTGCGTGTGTCTTCTGACTTAAAGAGCTCATTAGGAATTCCATCCCTCCCAGGGGCCTTATCAGAGTTTGTTTGAGAAATGGCTTTCCTGACTTCATCTAGGGTAGGAGGGAGATCAAGGGTGTCGATCACAGTTTTATGGAGGATCTAATCAATAGTATCCGACATGTTGAGTTGGCTACTAACACGTTCTCTCCATCTCTCGCTTATGTTACTCCTCACCCTGTGTAGGATTTTACCATCTGCTGATGAGAGGGGCATATGATTCAGTCTGTGAGGTCCACAGACTGCTTCAATGGCCCTGGAGAACACCTTCCAGATTTCTGTGTCAGTGTAGCACTGAACTTCTTCCACTTTTCCCTCCCACCATGTATCCTGCATTCTGCACAGTGCACTCTGTGTTTTTCTCTGGAGGTGATTAAACTGATGGTGTTTCAAAATACAGGACAAGTCATTCTGCCATGCAATAAATGCTTTCTGCTTTTCTCGCAAGATCTTGGTGATGCTCTCGTCATTTTCATCAAAACAGCCTTGGTGGTTCTGCTTTCTGGATCCCAGAATTGATGGTACCAGGGTTTACAGTCTGCCCATTTCTGTGAGTGGTTTCCTGTGAGGGAGCTGTGTCACGTTAACATCGCTCTGGTTGTTCTGAAGTCACCAGCGTCCCGCCTCAGAGTGATGACAGAATCTATCAGATGCCACAGTTTGGATCTCGGATGCATCCATGTTGTCAGTTTGTCTGAACAGGGTGTTGGAGATAGTCACATGGTTTGCAGCACTGAGACTCAACAGCAGCTGACCAGTACTGTTCATTTTGCCAACCCAGCATCCCTTTGCAGTGTCTGACATCTTTGCCAGCCCTCCTGTTAAAGTCACCAAGCGGAAGCAGTTTGTCTCCTGGAGGTGTTGATCGAGTTGTTGGCACCCCCAGCATCACGGCACATTCTGACACAGACTCTGAATAGAGAGATGTCCTTTCAGAATGGAGATGAGGGGGAATTTCTTCAGCCAGAGAGTGGTGAATCTGTGGAATTCATTGCCACAGGCGGCTATGGAGGCCACCTTTATGTATATTTAAGGCAGAGGTTGACAGATTTTGATTGGTCAGGACATGAAGAGATACAGAGAGAGGGCAGAAGATTGGGGCTGAGAGGAAAATGGATCAGCCAAGTTGAGATGGCAGAGCAGACTCGATGGGTCAAATGGCCTAATTCCACTCTTGTACCTTATGGTCTGTTTTTATTTCAGAATTTAAAAAGCTGATAAATCTGACTAGCTCTACGAGCTGTGCCAAAGTGCTATCCCTATTCCTCGGAACCCTTGAGCAGGTTTCTCTGTGGAAATTTATTTTATTTAGAGATACAGCACGATAACAGGCCCCTCTGGCCCATCGAGGCCACGTCACCCAATTACACCCATGTGACCAATTAACCTGCTAACTCATGTATCTTTGGAATGTGGGAGGAAAGACACGTGGTCATGGGGAGAAGGCTCAAACTCCTTACGAACAGCAGTGAGAGTTGAACCAATGTCATTGGCACTGTAAAGCATGCGCTGATCACTAAGTTACTGGAGAATAATTCTGGGGTTTCTCCCATTCCACATTTTTCCTCTGGAAAATAGTAGAAACATTAATTATTAGATGAAAGAACAAAACCAAAGAGGTATCTAGTTTGAAGTCTGCTATCCGGTGATTTCCAGAATTTTATTTTATTAGTTAATGATACAGCACAGCGCAGGCCCTTCTGGCCTGTCACACCATACTGCCCAGCTACCCCCGACAAGCCGGATTTCAGCCTCACCTAATCACAGGACAATATACAATGACCGATTTACATGCCCGGTATGTCTTTGGACTGTGGGAAGAAACCAGGGCACCCAGAGAGAAGCAACGCATTCCATATGAAGAACATACAGTGACTCCTTAGAGATGACGCTGGGATTGAACTCTGAACTTTGAGGCCTTGAGCTGTAATAACGCTGCACTGGCTGCTATCCTAACACGGTTCCCAATGACTTATTGGAGCCAATTGCAATCAGTGTGTCTACAGCATGATGAAGAAAGTCAGTGTAATGGAGAGCTTGGTTATATGAGATAGTGTACTTCGATGCCTGGTGGTCAGTGTTGGTTTGTTGGGGCAGAAGGGCCTGTTTACTGATTGCATGTCTATTTGTGCATATGCTCTTTGTGGATTTTCACACTAATAGATAAACTGCCTGGTTTGACATGACAAATCATAGTACACATGGGATTCACAATGTGATATAGTCACAGAGACACACACCACATGAACAAGCTGACCAGTCCACTGAGTCCCTATTGGACATCAACCATCCATTTAGACTCTTCCTATACCAATCCCACTCTTTCATTCTCCCCACGTTCTCATTAACTTGGGAAAAGTTTACAGGGTTGTTGGCCAAGTGAAGGCAAATGGGACATCTTGTTTGGCGTGGATGATTTGGGTAGAAACGATGTTGTATTACCAGATGACTCTATGACAACCCATCACTGAAATGTTCACACTTTCAAGAATGCCTCATCGCATGTTCTTCATAATTATTACTTATTTACTTATTATTATTATATATTTCTTTTTGCATCTGTCTTCTGCACACAAGTTGGTGCAGTTTCCAATTGATTCTATTATGGTTATTTTTCTATTATTTGGGTGGCAGGGTGGAGATACATCTCTACCAAAGGAGGTGTAAGACACTTGGTCCCTCTGCTAGCCTGCAGGTCACCCTTGGGCAAGGTGTAGCACCTGCTTGGCCTCCTTATGTGTAACTATGGAAACAGGTGGTGGATGGTCATACGAGTAGCTGGTACATATCACTAGTCCTGCTTATGTGACCACTGATGCCAGGCAGACAATCTCTGAAGAGTATTGAGAATGGCTGGGGTTACCTGTCTTGTAAAGACACTGCCCAGATGAAGGCAATGGCATAGCACTTCTGTAGAAAAATTTGCCAAGAACAATCCTGATCATGCAGATCGTGATTGCCCACCTCATATGGCACAGCATATAACAATGGTGATGATTTTATTATGGATTTATTGTGTATGACATGCAAGCAAATAAATCTCTGGGTTGTATGTGGTGACATACGGTATATGTACTTTAATAATAAATGTACTTTGAACTTTGATCTTCCTACACGAGGAGCAACTTACAGTGGCCAACTAACAAACCAATTCGCATAGGAGGAAACCGAAATACCTGGAGGAAACCCATTAGGTTAGAGAGGGAACGTGCAAACTCCGCATTGAGAGCACCCGAGGTCAGGATTGAACCTAGATCTCTGGCACTGTGCAGCAACAGCTCTACTAGTTCAGCCACTGTGCCACTCTTTAAAGACTATCATGGATTTGAAGCCACACCTCATCAGAAACAAGAGAGCACAGCAGCTTTTATTCCTTACCGACATTTGCAAACCTATTTGCTTTTACCGTCTCTCTGCATTCAACTCCAGCTGATTTCAAATTCTAAAGTTACCATGGTCGGGTTTTAAACTCACAGCTCAGACAGACTGGGCCGGGTTCGATGTAAATGATCTGAAAGCACTATTTGAATCCAACCAACATATATTCTCTGACCAACTTTATCACGTTTGATTAATCTTGATTTTCATTGTTAGAATATGTAAACCACCTGAATCAAAAAGTTATGTTTTATTGAGAGACTTCAGCTTCAATGCTTTTGCCTCTCATCTTAACACTTTGATTTGTAACTTGATAGGATTTCTGTTTAATGTGCTCCTGACAGAAAAGTTGATGAAAGAACTAGGGCGGGTAAATGTAAGATTGCTGTCACAGATTCCATAGTCTCATATCATTTCGTAATGCTCTGCAAAGAAAAAAATGACTGTTCTTTTCAACAGTGATCAAAATAAAAGCCAGCTTTTTTAAACTAATTCTTTTAAATGCGGTTCCTGTTGAAGAAGCAAAATATATATTTTGATAGATAAAGATTCTACAGAGGCCACAGGTGGTTGTGGGTATATTTAAAGTGGAGGTTGATAGGCTCTTGATTTGTCAGGGCATCAGAGGTTACGGCGAGAAAGCAGGAGAATGGGGTTGTGAGGGATAAGAAGTCAGCCACAATGGAATGGTGGTGCAGACTCAATGGGCTGAATGGCTTATTACTGCTCCTATGTCTTTTGGTTTGATGGTCTTATATCAAGTTTATTTATCACGCGTACATCGGAACATACAGTGAAATGCATCATTTGCGTTAACAGCCAACACACCCAAGGATGTGCTGGGGGCAACCCATGAGCGTCACACACATTCCAGTGTAACAGAGCTGGGGGCAACCCATGAGCGTCACACACATTCCAGTGTAACAGAGCTGGGCGGAGCCCGCGAGCGTCACACACATTCCAGTGTAACAGAGCTGGGGGCAACCCATGAGCGTCACACACATTCCAGTGTAACAGAGCTGGGGGCAACCCATGAGCGTCACACACATTCCAGTGTAACAGAGCTGGGGGCAACCCATGAGCGTCACACACATTCCAGTGTAACAGAGCTGGGGGCAACCCATGAGCGTCACACACATTCCAGTGTAACAGAGCTGGGGGGAGCCCGCGAGCGTCACACACATTCCAGTGTAACAGAGCTGGGGGCAACCCATGAGCGTCACACACATTCCAGTGTAACAGAGCTGGGCGGAGCCCGCGAGCGTCACACACATTCCAGTGTAACAGAGCTGGGGGGAGCCCGCGAGCGTCACACACATTCCAGTGTAACAGAGCTGGGGGGAGCCCGCGAGCGTCACACACATTCCAGTGTAACAGAGCCGGGGGCAGCCCGCGAGCGTCACACACATTCTAGTGTAACAGAGCTGGGGGCAGCCGGCGAGTATCACACACATTCCAGTGTAACAGAGCTGGGGGCAGCCCGCGAGCGTCATACACATTCCAGTGTAACAGAGCTGGGGGCAACCCATGAGCGTCACACACATTCCAGTGTAACAGAGCTGGGGGGAGCCCGCGAGCGTCACACACATTCCAGTGTAACAGAGCTGGGGGCAACCCATGAGCGTCACACACATTCCAGTGTAACAGAGCTGGGGGGAGCCCGCGAGCGTCACACACATTCCAGTGTAACAGAGCTGGGGGGAGCCCGCGAGCGTCACACACATTCCAGTGTAACAGAGCTGGGGGCAGCCCGCGAGCGTCACACACATTCCAGTGTAACAGAGCTGGGGGCAACCCATCAGCGTCACACACATTCCAGTGTAACAGAGCTGGGGGGAGCCCGCGAGCGTCACACACATTCCAGTGTAACAGAGCTGGGGGCAGCCCGCGAGCGTCACACACATTCCAGTGTAACAGAGCTGGGGGCAGCCCGCGAGCGTCACACACATTCCAGTGTAACAGAGCTGGGGGGAGCCCGCGAGCGTCACACACATTCCAGTGTAACAGAGCTGGGGGGAGCCCGCGAGCATCACACGCATTCCAGTGTAACAGAGCTGGGGGCAACCGGCGAGCGTCACACACATTCTAGTGTAACAGAGCTGGGGGGAGCCCGCGAGCGTCACACACATTCCAGTGTAACAGAGCTGGGGGCAACCCATGAGCGTCACACACATTCCAGTGTAACAGAGCTGGGGGGAGCCCGCGAGCGTCACACACATTCCAGTGTAACAGAGCTGGGGGGAGCCCGCGAGCGTCACACACATTCCAGTGTAACAGAGCTGGGGGGAGCCCGCGAGCGTCACACACATTCCAGTGTAACAGAGCTGGGGGCAGCCCGCGAGCGTCACACACATTCCAGTGTAACAGAGCTGGGGGCAACCCATGAGCGTCACACACATTCCAGTGTAACAGAGCTGGGGGGAGCCCGCGAGCGTCACACACATTCCAGTGTAACAGAGCTGGGGGCAGCCCGCGAGCGTCACACACATTCCAGTGTAACAGAGCTGGGGGGAGCCCGCGAGCGTCACACACATTCCAGTGTAACAGAGCTGGGGGGAGCCCGCGAGCGTCACACACATTCCAGTGTAACAGAGCTGGGGGGAGCCCGCGAGCATCACACACATTCCAGTGTAACAGAGCTGGGGGCAACCGGCAAGCGTCACACACATTCTAGTGTAACAGAGCTGGGGGCAACCGGCGAGCGTCACACACATTCTAGTGTAACAGAGCTGGGGGCAGCCGGCGAGTATCACACACATTCCAGTGTAACAGAGCTGGGGGGAGCCCGCGAGCGTCACACACATTCCAGTGTAACAGAGCTGGGGGGAGCTGGCGAGCATCACACGCATTCCAGTGTAACAGAGCTGGGGGCAGCCTGCGAGCGTCACACACATTCCAGTGTAACAGAGCTGGGGGGAGCTGGCGAGCATCACACGCATTCCAGTGTAACAGAGCTGGGGGCAGCCCGCGAGCGTCACACACATTCCAGTGTAACAGAGCTGGGGGGAGCTGGCGAGCGTCACACGCATTCCAGTGTAACAGAGCTGGGGGCAGCCGGTGAGCGTCACACACATTCTAGTGTAACAGAGCTGGGGGCAGCCGGCGAGCGTCACACACACTCCAGTGTAACAGAGCTGGGGGCAGCCCGCGAGCGTCACACACATTCCAGTGTAACAGAGCTGGGGGCAACCGGCGAGCGTCACACACATTCTAGTGTAACAGAGCTGGGGGCAGCCGGCGAGTATCACACACATTCCAGTGTAACAGAGCTGGGGGCAGCCCGCGAGTGTCATACACATTCCAGTGTAACAGAGCTGGGGGAAGCTGGCGAGCATCACACACACTCCAGTGTAACAGAGCTGGGGGCAGCCGGCGAGTATCACACACATTCCAGTGTAACAGAGGTGGGGGCAGCCGGCGAGTATCACACACATTCCAGTGTAACAGAGCTGGGGGCAGCCCGCGAGCGTCACACACATTCCAGTGTAACAGAGCTGGGGGCAGCCCGCGAGCATCACACACATTCCAGTGTAACAGAGCTGGGGGCAGCCCGCGAGCGTCACACACATTCCAGTGTAACAGAGCTGGGGGCAGCCGGCGAGTATCACACACATTCCAGTGTAACAGAGCTGGGGGCAGCCAGCGAGTATCACACACATTCCAGTGTAACAGAGCTGGGGGCAGCCGGCGAGCGTCACACACATTCCAGTGTAACAGAGCTGGGGGCAGCCCGCGAGCATCACACGCATTCCAGTGTAACAGAGCTGGGGGCAGCCTGCGAGCGTCACACACATTCCAGTGTAACAGAGCTGGGGGGAGCTGGCGAGCATCACACGCATTCCAGTGTAACAGAGCTGGGGGCAGCCCGCGAGCGTCACACACATTCCAGTGTAACAGAGCTGGGGGGAGCTGGCGAGTGTCACACGCATTCCAGTGTAACAGAGCTGGGGGCAGCCGGCGAGTATCACACACATTCCAGTGTAACAGAGCTGGGGGCAGCCAGCGAGTATCACACACATTCCAGTGTAACAGAGCTGGGGGCAGCCGGCGAGCGTCACACACATTCCAGTGTAACAGAGCTGGGGGCAGCCCGCGAGCATCACACGCATTCCAGTGTAACAGAGCTGGGGGCAGCCTGCGAGCGTCACACACATTCCAGTGTAACAGAGCTGGGGGGAGCTGGCGAGCATCACACGCATTCCAGTGTAACAGAGCTGGGGGCAGCCCGCGAGCGTCACACACATTCCAGTGTAACAGAGCTGGGGGGAGCTGGCGAGTGTCACACGCATTCCAGTGTAACAGAGCTGGGGGCAGCCGGTGAGCGTCACACACATTCTAGTGTAACAGAGCTGGGGGCAGCCGGCGAGTGTCACACACACTCCAGTGTAACAGAGCTGGGGGCAGCCCGCGAGCGTCACACACATTCCAGTGTAACAGAGCTGGGGGCAACCGACGAGCGTCACACACATTCTAGTGTAACAGAGCTGGGGGCAGCCGGCGAGTATCACACACATTCCAGTGTAACAGAGCTGGGGGCAGCCCGCGAGTGTCATACACATTCCAGTGTAACAGAGCTGGGGGAAGCTGGCGAGCATCACACACACTCCAGTGTAACAGAGCTGGGGGCAGCCGGCGAGTATCACACACATTCCAGTGTAACAGAGGTGGGGGCAGCCGGCGAGTATCACACACATTCCAGTGTAACAGAGCTGGGGGCAGCCGGCGAGCGTCACACACATTCCAGTGTAACAGAGCTGGGGGCAGCCCGCGAGCATCACACGCATTCCAGTGTAACAGAGCTGGGGGCAGCCTGCGAGCGTCACACACATTCCAGTGTAACAGAGCTGGGGGGAGCTGGCGAGCATCACACGCATTCCAGTGTAACAGAGCTGGGGGCAGCCCGCGAGCGTCACACACATTCCAGTGTAACAGAGCTGGGGGGAGCTGGCGAGCGTCACACGCATTCCAGTGTAACAGAGCTGGGGGCAGCCGGTGAGCGTCACACACATTCTAGTGTAACAGAGCTGGGGGCAGCCGGCGAGCGTCACACACACTCCAGTGTAACAGAGCTGGGGGCAGCCCGCGAGCGTCACACACATTCCAGTGTAACAGAGCTGGGGGCAACCGGCGAGCGTCACACACATTCTAGTGTAACAGAGCTGGGGGCAGCCGGCGAGTATCACACACATTCCAGTGTAACAGAGCTGGGGGCAGCCCGCGAGTGTCATACACATTCCAGTGTAACAGAGCTGGGGGAAGCTGGCGAGCATCACACACACTCCAGTGTAACAGAGCTGGGGGCAGCCGGCGAGTATCACACACATTCCAGTGTAACAGAGGTGGGGGCAGCCGGCGAGTATCACACACATTCCAGTGTAACAGAGCTGGGGGCAGCCGGCGAGCGTCACACACATTCCAGTGTAACAGAGCTGGGGGCAGCCCGCGAGCATCACACACATTCCAGTGTAACAGAGCTGGGGGCAGCTGGCAAGCGTCACACACATTCCAGTGCAATAGAGCTGGGGGCAGCCGGCGAGCGTCACACACATTCCAGTGTAACAGAGCTGGGGGCAGCCGGCGAGTATCACACACATTCCAGTGTAACAGAGCTGGGGGCAGCCGGCGAGTATCACACACATTCCAGTGTAACAGAGCTGGGGGCAGCCGGCGAGTATCACACACATTCTAGTGTAACAGAGCTGGGGGCAGCCGGCGAGCATCACACACATTCCAGTGTAACAGAGCTGGGGGCAGCCGGCGAGTATCACACACATTCCAGTGTAACAGAGCTGGGGGCAGCCGGCGAGTATCACACACATTCCAGTGTAACAGAGCTGGGGGCAGCCGGCGAGTATCACACACATTCCAGTGTAACAGAGCTGGGAGCAGCCCGCGAGTGTCGGCACACACATTCTAGTACATTATAAGTAACCACAATGCTCAGTAGAACAACACAGAACACAATAAGCATCAAACCTACAATAATAGAACTGATACTGTATAATACGAGAGCTCTTGGATTACACCCACTTATTTAACTAGGTGAAACCCATTATAATTTAACAAGGATTACACTTTATCATTTTAGTGGAAAATAGTTATCAAGATCTAAGATAGTCATGATGATGGCAGAGGTTGTTCACCGGTGATAATTGGATCACTTATATTTGAGCCTCAGCATTGTGACTGTAGGAAAGAAAATAAGCTGTCAATGGCAAGTTCCCATCATCTTGTGATGTTTCTGGAAAACCCATAACTCACAAGTGTGATGAATCTTTCAGAGAATGAGAGAACAATCAGAATAGATGTTAGAGAGATTGTTAGAACAATTTTATTTTTGAGTTACGGCATGTTTACTGGCTCTTCCAGCCCAAGGAGCTCGTGCTGCCCAATTACACCAGTGTGACCAATTAACCTCCAGATGGTGATGGTGAGCTGGCCAGGGCCAGAATCAGGTTTACTACCAGCATGTGTCACGGAATTTGTTAACTTAGCAGCAGCAGCTCAATACAATGCATGATAATATAGAAAGAAAATAAATAAAGCGAATCAATTATAGTAAGTATATATACGTGTATATTGAATAGTTAAATTTAAAATAATGCAAAAGCAGATATAGTATATATTTTTAAAATAAGTCAGGTAGTGTTCATGGGTTCAATGTCCATTTAAGGATTGTATGGCAGAGGGGAAGAAGCTGTCCCTGAATCGCTGAGTGTGTGCCTTCAGGCTTCTATATCTCCTACCTGATGGTAACAGTGAGAAAAAGACATGCCCTGGGTGATGAAGTCTTTAATAATGGACGCCGCCTTTCTGAGGCACCGCTCCTTGAAGATGTCTTTCATCTAGTACCTAAGACGGAGTTGATTAATTTTACAACTTTCTGTAGCTTCTTTCGACCCCGTGCAGTAGCCCCCTCCCCACCATACCAGACAGTCATGCAGCCTGTCAAAATGCTCTCCACGATACATCTATAGAAGTTTTCATGTGTTTTAGTTGACAAAACAAATATCTTCAAACTCCTAATGACATATAGCCATTCTCTTGCTTTCTTTATAACTGCTTCAATATGTTGGAACCAGGTTAGATCCTCAGAAACCTTGATATTCAGGAACCCAGGATCATTGGCAACAAATTATGGGCTGCAGACAATTAATCCAAATATTTTTTAAAATATTCCTATTTCAAATGACTCTCTCTGCAATCTTCAGCATGTAACTTCCCTCCAAGCAATACACTCTTAACTCAACTGAATGATCTTCAGACCTCATGATCATCTGAAGGACATGGTGGAATTGGCAGACTACACGGGTACAGGTCCTTTAAGAGGACGAAGATTCACCACCGTGCAAGCCAGGCTGAAACGCAGAGGGATGAGGCCTCCTCTACCCAGCATCTTGTTGGCAAATGTGCAGTCACTGGAGACAAAATTGAGGACCTGAGGGCAAAATTGCTGGATCGGAGAGAAATGAGAGTCTGTTCTATTCTATGCATGACTGAAATGAGCACACTAGATACAACGATCAGACCTGAAGTCTTCTCGATTTACCGAACGGACCAAACTGTTGACTTGGAAAAGGCAAAAGGAGGAGGTGTGTGTTTCATGATAAACTTTCGGTGGTGCTACGATGTGGTGGCTTTGTTGAACTTGTGTTCCTCCAACTAGGAACACCTAACTATCAAATCCCATCTATTCTATTTACCTATGGAGGTCTTATCCATGATCCTTGCTGCAGTTTATATACCACCAATGGCCGACTATAATCAGGTGCTTGAGATACTGCATGATGCCATCTCCAAACAAGCAACAGTCCACCCTGGCTTGTTTGAAAAAAATCTCAGCCCAATATCCAACAGCATATCATCTGAAGCACCAGAGATCCCAACATCATAGATAACTGTTATACTAAGATAAGGAAGGCCAACTGTTCCGTGCCCAGACCGCATTTTGGGAAATCTACTCACTTGGTTGTCTTCCTCCTATCCACATACAGGCGGAGGCCAAAGAGCAAAGCTCCAGAGATTAGGACACAAAGTGGTGGTCGTGGGAGGCAGAGGAGTGACTGCAGGATTGCTTCAAGTCAGTAGACCGGGCCACGTTCAATCATTCCCATTTGGATCCGAATGAAGACGCCATGGTTGTAACAGACTTTATTAAAACATCTGTAGATGAGTATGTCCCCACAAAACAATTTAGAATCTTCCCCAGTTAGAAGCACTGGATGAACCATGCAACCTGAAATTTGTTGAGAGCCAGATCAAAGGCACTCAAGTCTGGTGACCAAGAAAGTTACAAGAGGTCCACATACAGTCTCAGGAAAATCATCTCATGGGTGAAGTGGCAATTCCGAACCAAGCTTGAATCAACAGAGGACGCTTGGCAGTTGTGGCAGGGCTTGAATACTATCACCTGTTATAGCGTTAAATCAAGTGACATAGGAGACAACAGAGCTTTGCTTTCAAATGAGCTCAATGCCTTCTATGCTCACTTTGATTGTCAAAACATGGCGGAACAATCACGAGCTCTGACATCCCCGATAATTCTACGGTTTCAGTCTCTGAAGCCGGATGCGAGCAGCCTTCAGGAGAAGAAATCCACAAAAAACCATCTGGCCCAGATGGGTTACCTGGCCAAGCACCAAAGACCTGTGCTGATCAACTGGCTAGTGTGAAGTAACACACACAAAATCCTGGAGGAACTCAGCATTCCAGGCAGCATCAATGGAAAAGAGTAAATAGCTGTCTTTTTGGGCTGAGACCCTTCTTCAGTACTGGAAAGGAAGAGGAAAAGTCAGAGTAAGACAGGGGAAGGAAGAAGTACAAAGTGGTAAGTGGTAGGTGAAACCGGGAGGGGGGGGGAGATGAAGTAAAGAGCTGGGAAGTTGTTTGGTGAAAGAGATAAAGGAATGAGAAGGGAGTATCTGATAGGAGAGGACAGAAGACCATGGAAGTGAAGGAAGGGAGAGGAACACCAGAAGGAAGTGATGGGCAGGTAAGGAGATAAGGTGAGAGAGGGAAAGAGGAATGGAAGTTAGAGAAATCAGTGTTCATGTCATCAGGTTGAAGCCCAGACAGAATATAAGATGTCGCTTCCCCAACCTGATCGTGGCAGTAGGGGAGGCCATGGATTAGACCATAAGACCATAAGACAAAGGAGCAGAAGTAGGCCATTCGGCCCATTTAGTCTGCTCCGCCATTTTATCATGAGCTGATCCATTTTATCCTATTTAGTCCCACTGCCCCGCCTTCTCACCATAACCTTTGATGCCCTGGCTACTCAGATACCTATCAATCTCTGCCTTAAAGACACCCAATGACTTGGCCTCCACTGCTGCCCGTGGCAACAAATTCCATAGATTCACCACCCTCTGACTAAAAAATTTTTTTCGCATTTCTGTTCTGAAAGGGCGCCCTTCAATCCTGAAGTCATGCCCTCTCGTACTAGACTCCTCCATCATGGGAAACAACTTTGCCACATCCACTCTGTCCATGCCTTTTAACATTCAAAATGTTTCTATGAGGTCTCCCCTCATTCTTCTAAACTCCAAGGAATACAGTCCAAGAGCGGACAAACGTTCCTCATATGTTAACCCTCTCATTCCCGGAATCATTCTAGTGAATCTTCTCTGTACCCTCTCCAACGTCAGCACATCCTTTCTTAAATAAGGAGACCAAAGACCAAAATAAGGATTGTCAGAATGAGAACGGGAAGTAGAATTGAAATGGGTGGCCACTGGGAGATCCCACTTTTTCTGGCGGATGGAGCACAGGTGCTCGACAAAGCGGTCTCCCAATCTACATCAGATCTCCTTGATATACAGGAGGCCACACTGAGAGTACCGGATACAGTATTAAACCCCAACAGACTGACAGTTGAAGTGTCACCTCACCTGGAAAGACTGTTTGGGGCCCAGAATGGTAGTGAGGGAGGAGGTGTAGCAGCAGATATGGCATCTGCTACTTGCAAGGATAAGTGCCAGGAGGGAGATCAGTGGGGAGGGACAAGTGGACAAGGGAGTCACGTAGGGAGCGATCCCTGAGGAAAGCAGAAAGTTGGGGATGGAGGGGAAGGGAAAGATATGCTTGGTGTGTGATCCTTCGGGAACAGTGAAAGTTACGAAAAATTCTGTGCTAGACATGGCGGCTGGTGGGGCAGTAGGTGAGTGTGTTCTTCTTTAACCTGAGATCTTTAACCTCTTACTTCAGCAGTGTGTCGTGCCCATCTCCTTCATCTAGGCTTCACTTATACCAGTGCCCAAGAAGAGCGTGGTGACCTGCATCAATGACTATCTCCCAGCAGCAACTTAGATCCACTCCAATTTGTCTACTGTCACATCAGGTCAACAGGAGGTGCTATTTCATCAGCTATTCACTCAACCCTGGAATATCTGGACAGCAAAGATGCATATACCAGTATGCTCGTTGTTAACTACAGCTCAGTATTCAATACCCTCTTCCTCTCAAAACTAATCAATAGGCTCAAAGTCCATGGCTTAATGCCTCCTTGTGCAATTGGATCCTGGATTTCCTCATTCACAGAGCCCAATAGGAACAAATTGGCAACATCTCTTCCACAATCTCCATTGGCACAGGTGCACCACAAGGCTGTGTGGTTGGTCCCCTGTTCTACCTTATTACACTTGTTACTGAGGGGCTAGGCACAGCTCCAATGCCATATTCAAGTTTGCTGAAGACACCACTGTCGTAGGCTGAATCAGAGGCAGTGATGAAGGGTCTCGGCCCAAAACATTGACTGTAATCTTTTCCAGAGATACTGCCTGGCCTGCTGAGTTCCTCCAGCATTTTGTGTATATTGTTTGGATTTCCAGCAGCCGCAGATTTTTTCTTGTTCGTGATTGGACACAGCCCAGTCCATCATGTGTAAAGGCCTCCCAACCATTGAGCACATCTACATGAAACACTGTCACATGAACCCAGCATCCATTATCAGGGTCCCCACCATCCAGGACATGCTCTCTTCTCACTACTGCCATCAGGAAGAAGAAGCCTCAGCATACGTTCAAGAACAGTTACTATCCCTCAGCCATCAGGCTCTTGAACCAAAGGGGATAAGTTTACTCAACTTCACTTGCCACTTCAGAGAAACATTCCCACAGCCAATGAACTCACTTT